>NC_041387.1:387913799-387933795 GCF_002162155.2 Triticum dicoccoides
CATTGGGGCCAGCCGACTCCATTTTCCTTGTGGGCGTCGTGCCAAGCTCACGGGCTTGAGCAGAGTAGCCAGAGACGAGCCTAGTGGCAGTGCGAGTGGGGAAGAAGGAGGGCTGGGAATTTCTGTAGGAGTGGAAGAAGAGGAGCAGGCATTTTTTGTACGAGTGAGGAAGATGGTGAGCGGGGGTTTTCTGGACGAGTGAGGAAGATTGGGGAGTGGGGGGAATTGGGGGGGGAGACGGAAGCGGGAGAGCGAGCTATTCATGTTTATAAGGCCTGATGCACTAACTACTCGCTTTTTCCCAAGAACCGCTCTCTTCTTTTGCGTTGCTGCATTGGAGCTGGCGCATGGACTTGGCTAACTGGCCATGCATGCAGGATGCATGTGCCCGCCGGCCACTGCATGTGCCTGGTTTGTTACTAGGCCTATTTTATAGGGTGGTTATGGAGTAAATTAAGGAGATTTGTTTTCTCTGTGTGCATCCATCAAATTAGAGGATGCGGTACTGGATGCAAACACTCACATTAAACTAAGCTTCAGAAGATACGGTATGCATACTAACATTCAGAAGAACAAAAGTTCAGCATGTCTATGCATCTCAATGATTCACCATACTATAGCCAATACAAAGCTGTGAGAAGGTGTGGAAATAAAGAAAATCAGTTGCACTGCTTGTTTGCTCCTCCACACATGACAGGATCGTTCTGCACTGCATTCAGCAAGTCAACGTACGAATAAGCTAATTTCATCTTGTGGTGGTCATTGTACCTAGTAACAAGTGTAGGAATACCTGGAGCACCATGAGGTTAGCTGACAACAGGTAGATGTAGCCATATAAATTTTGTGCGGTGCTACCAAAACTGAGGTTTGTATCCCTTCCCGTTATGAGAATTCTTCTTGAAGTTGGTAGAATGTGACGGCTTGTTCTTTGCATCAAACTTGCCTTTCCCCTGAGATTTGTTCTTGTTGTTTTGGGGCTGGTTGGGCTAGAAGTTCTTCTCGTGTACCATGTGGGCACTAGAAGCTCCCTCAGCGACCCGAGCACATGTGTCTTTTGCTCTTGCCTTCTCCTCAAAATCAGGAGTGCTAATGGGATCCAAAACAGAAAACTCATGTCTCTTGTTTTTCAGAGAAGTAGCAAAATCATTCCATGAAGGTGGAAGCTTGGCAATGATGGTCCCAGCAACAATTTTGTCCGGCAACACACACTTAAAGTACTCAAGCTCCTTAGAGAGTGACTGTATCTCATGAGTCTGCTGAACAACAGAGCGCTCATCAGTCATCTTGTAGTCATAGAATTGCTCCATGATGTACAACTCGTTGCCAGCGCCCGAGGGCCCAAACTTGGCCTCGAGCGCAGCCCACATGTCTTTTGCCGCTGTCAAACGACATATATGAATCCACAATGGAATCGTCAAGAACACTCAGCAGGGTGGCTTTGAAGAGGGTATCCATGTTCTTAAAAGCTTCCTGCTGTGTAGGATTAAGATTGCCCTCAGGCTTACCCTTAGTGGCGTCATAGCAGTACATGATCTAAAACCAATATACTGCTCTTGTGCGCCACCTTTTATATTGCACCCCCTTAAAAGTAGGCGGCTTCAAAAGCGTAGCAAAACCACTCGGAGTAAATTGCCTATAATCAGGTTTTTAGATTGGATTGTTGAATATATGAGCAATTTAGTATGAGATTTAATCCGAATCAGCAGTAAATAGATCATGACATCAATTGCAAACATCAGAGTAATGATGCGGACTAAACCAGGAGGATAGAATCACATACTGTACAGCCGGAGCAGAACCGATGTGGTTGATATTGTCACTCATGTCATTGATGAAGAGGTCACCGAGGTCGGGGAAGAAGGCTGTCGTTGAAGAAGTCGTCGCTCGCAGCAGTCACAGGAGTGTGCTCCCCAAAAACCTGATCTCCCCTCTCCCATACAGGATCACGAAAGGTGGGGTTCGGAGGACTGCTGGCCCTTCTCGCGGTGCACGCCGGAAGGAGGGCTGGAGAGGAATTGCGTGGCGGCGCTAAGATCTGGAACGGTGCGAAACCATATGATACAACAACGGCTAGGGTAGAGCATGTCAGGTCGGTCGTGCGAGTATAATAGTAGGCCTTTGGCCCCCAAACCCCACGACCAAGTCAATAATAATCCCACCAAGTTTTGTCTCAAAAAGACGGAGTAATTAAGGCGTCCGTTAGTCCCTTTAGTATAAATACTATATCATTAATAATGGCCCCACCATTTGTCTCACAAAGTATGTTGGAGTACAACCGGCTACACGTCTACAACCCGCTTCTCTTCTCTCTCCTCTTCTCTCTCCTTCAACTAACCACAAATACTATATTTAAATCCTTATAGCCTGCTTATGTCATCTAATTGTAGTACTTGATCTACAGTTACTCTCCACTGTGTAGTATGAAACGCGGAAGCAATGAGAGGTCGCGTCGCCCTGACTTGCCATTAATGTGGAGCGGCGGGCTCAGCTGGCGCCGGGCGGGAAGCGCATGTGGGAGGGGGAGGGGCTTTTGTTGGGCCAAGAAGGTGAGAAGCCAACTTGGGATCGGTCTGGACGGGGAAATATCATGTGCTCCCATACTCTACATATGACACTAGTCTATGTTACTACTCCCTCCTTTCCGGTTTATAGAGATGTTTAGAGTAACATAGTAATATGTTACAGTATAAGTTACTCCCCACTATGACCAGCCTTGGCCTCTCCCAGTGCTCCACCATGTATAGCTGCTAAGCCTGCCACGTAGGCATAAAATATGATGTGGAACCAATAAACTAAGCACCTATGCATTGAAGACTTGAGTTATTAAGCCATTTAATGCACTTAACACCTCATCTAAGCACATCTAAGCACTTACTAGCACCCCCTTGACCCTGGACCTTGACGGTGTACGTCACCTTGTGTCTCATAATTTTCCTCGTCATCATCTGAGTCCTAGAAGATCACACCCACATCATCATTAGCATGCAGCCGCCTTGATAGACAACATGCACAGAAGGAGTAGAGGCGACTGGGGACGCACCACGTCATGGGCACTCCGTACATGCTCGTGTGCGTGCAGCGTGCGTGTTTTTCCATCGGTGCTAGCTCTAAGGCCGAGGCTGCGGTCGTTGCTACGTCTTGAGCTTGCGTTGGTTTTCCTTGAAGAGGAAAGGGTGGTGCAGCAATAGTAGAATAAGTATTTCCCTCAGTTTTTGAGAACCAAGGTATCAATCCAGTAGGAGGCTCCTCAAAAGTCCCACGCACCTACACAAACAAACAAAGGACTCGCAACCAACACAATAAAGGGGTTGTCAATCCCTTCACGGCCACTTGCGAAAGTGAGATCTAATAGAGATAGTATGATAAGATAAATATATTTTTGGTATTTTATAATATAGATGCAAAAAGTAAAGATGCAAATAAAAGTAGATTGGAAGAAAATATGATAAGAGATAGACCCGGGGGCCATAGGTTTCACTAGTGGCTTCTCTCAAGATAGCATAAGTATTACGGTGGGTGAACAAATTACTGTCAAGCAATTGATAGAAAATCGAATAATTATGAGATTATCTAGGCATGATCATGTATATAGGCATCACGTCCGCAACAAGTAGGCCGATTCCTGCCTGCATCTACTACTATTACTCCACACATCGACCGACTCCTCCCTGCATCTAGAGTATTAAGTTCTTAAGAATAGAGTAATGCCTTAAGCAAGATGACATGATGTAGAGGGATAGATTCATGCAATATGATATAAACCCCATATTTTTATCCTCGATGGCAACAATACAATACGTGCCTTGCAACCCCTGCTGTCACTGGGTAAGGACACCGCAAGATTGAACCCAAAGCTAAGCACTTCTCCCATGGCAAGAAAGATCAATCTAGTAGGCCAAACCAAACTGATAATTTGAAGAGACTTGCAAAGATAACTCAATCATACATAAAAGAATTCAGAGGAGATTCAAATATTTCTCATAGATAAACTCGATCATAAACCCACAATTCCTCGGATCTCGACAAACACACCGCAAAAAGAGTTTACATCGAATAGATCTCCACAAGAGAGGGGGAGAACATTGTATTGAGATCCAAAAAGAGAGAAGAAGCAATCTAGCTAATAACTATGGACCCGAAGGTCTGTGGTAAACTACTCAAAACTCATCGGAGGGGCTATGGTGTTGATGTAGAAGCCCTCCATGGTCGATTCCCCCTCCGGCTGAGCACCGGCGAAGGCTCCAAGATGGGATCTCACGGATACAGAAGGTTACGGCGGTGGAAATTGTGTTTCGTTGGCTCCCTTGATGTTTTCGGGGTACGTAGGCTTATATAGGAGGAAGAAATACGTCGGTGGCCGCTCGAGGGGCCCACGAGATAGGGGGGCGCGCCCTATAGGGGGGGGCGCCCTACTCTCTCGTGGCCGCCTCGGCTGCTTCTTGACTTGCACTCCAAGTCCTCTGGATCACGTTCGTTCCAAAAATCACGCTCCCGAAGGTTTCATTCCGTTTGGACTCTGGTTGATATTCCTTTTCTTCGAAATACTAAAATAGGCAAAAAAACAGCAATACGGGCTGGGCCTCCGGTTAGTAGGTTAGTCCCACAAATGATAGAAATGTGTATAATAAAGCCCATAAACATCCAAAAAGTGTAATATAATAGAATGGGCCAATCAAAAATTATAGATACGTTGGAGATGTATCAAGCATCCCCAAGCTTAATTTATGCTCGTCCTCGAGTAGGTAAATGATAAAAAAGGAATTTTTGATGTGGAATGCTACCTAGCATAATTCTCAATGTAATTTTCTTTATTGTGGCATGAATGTTCAGATCCAAATGATACAAAATAAAAGTTCATATTAACATGAAAATGGTGATACTTCAAGCATACTAATCAAAGTAATCATGTCTTCTCAAAATAACATGGCCAAAGAAAGTTATCCCTACAAAATCATATAGTCTGGCTGTTGCTCTATCTTCATCACACAAAGTATTTAATCATGCACAACCCCGATGACAAGCCAAGCAATTATTTCATACTTTAATAATCTCAAACTCTTTCGACTTTCACGCAATACATGAGCGTGAGCCATGGACATATCACTATATGTGGAATAGAATGGTGGTTGTGGGGAAGACAAAAAGGAGAAGATAGTCTCACATCAACTAGGCGTATCAACGGGCTATGGAGATGCCCATTAATAGATAGCAATGTGAGTGAGTAGGGATTGCCATGCAATGGATGCACTAGAGCTATAAATATATGAAAGCTCAACAAAAGAAACTAAGTGGGTGTGCATCCAACTTGCTTGCTCACGAAGACCTAGGGCATTTTGAGGAAGCCCATCATATTGGAATATACAAGCCAAGTTCTATAATGAAAAATTCCCGCTAGTATATGAAAGTGACAACATATGAGACTCTCTATCATGAAGATCATGGTGCTACTTTGAAGCACAAGTGTGGAAAAAGAGATAGTAGCATTGTCCCTTCTCTCTTTTTCTCTCATTTTCTTTTTTTCTTTTTTTATTTTTTTTCTTTGGCCTTTCTTTTTTTCTTTTTGGCCTTTCTCTTTTTTTCCTTCTTTTTTTTTCTTTTTTGTAAAGTACGAAGTCTCATCCCGACTTGTGGGGGAATCATAGTCTTTATCATCCTTTCCTCACTAGGACAATGCTCTAATAATGAAAATCATCACACTTTTATGGATTTACAACTCAAGAATTACAACTCAAAGCTAGAACAAGATATGACTCTATATGAATGCCTCCGGCGATGTACCGGGATATGCAATGAATCAAGAGCGACATGTATGAAAATTATGAGGTGGCCTTGCCACATATAAAATGTCAACTACATGATCATGCAAAAAGCAATATGACAAAAGTACTGCGTGTCATATGAACAGAACGGTGGAAAGTTGCATGGCAATATATCTCGGAATGGCTATGAAAATGCCATAATAGGTAGGTATGGTGGCTGTTTTGAGGAAGGTATATGGTAGGTGTATGGTACCGGCAAAAGTTGCGCGGCACAAGAGAGGCTAGCAATGGTGGAAGGGTGAGGTGCGTATAATCCATGGACTCAACATTAGTCAAAAGAACTCATGTACTTGTTGCAAAAATCTAGAAGTCATCAAAAACCAAAGCAGTACGCGCATGCTCCTAGGGGGATAGATTGGTAGGAAAAGACCATCGCTCGTCCCCGACCACCACTCATAAGGAAGACAATCAATAAATAATATTGTGCTCCAACTTCATCACAAAGCGGTTCACCATACGTGCATGCTACGAGAATCACAACCCTTAACACAAGTATTTTTCATAATCACCTCAACTAGCATGACTCTAATATCACTACCTCCATATCTCAAAACAATTATCAAGCATCATATTGATCATAGCATCCAATTCTTTTCTATGATAGTTTTTCTTATACCCAACTTGGATGCTCATCATTCTAGGACCAACTTTGTAACCATAGCAAATACCATGCTGTTCTAAAAGACTCTCAAAAAGATATAAGTGAAGCATGAGAGACTAGCAATTTCTTCAAAATTAAGTCACCATCATGCTCTAAAAAATATAAGTGAAGCACTAGAGCAAAAACTATCAAGCTCAAAAGATATAAGTGAAGCACATAGAGTATTCTAGCAAATCCTAATCAAGTAGGCTTCTCCCAAAAGGTGTGTATAGCAAGGATGATTGTGGGAAACTAAAAAGCAAAGACTAATATAATACACGACGCTCCAAGCAAAACACATATCATGTGGCGAATAAAAATATAGCTCCAAGTAAAGTTACCAATGAACAAAGATGAAAGAGGGGATGCCTTCCCGGGGCATCCCCAAGCTTAGGCTTTTGGCTATCCTTGAATATCTTGGGGTGCCATGGGCATCCCCAAGCTTAAGCTCTTGCCACTCCTTATTCCATAGTCCATAAAAGCTTTACCCAAAACTTGAAAACTTCACAACACAAAACTCAACAGAAAATCTTATAAGCTCCGTTAGTGAAAGAAAACAAAAACCACCACATAATTTACTGTAATGAACTCATTATTTATTTATTTTGGTGTTAAACCTACTGTATTCCAACTTCTCTATGGTTTATAAACTATTTTACTAGCCATAGATGCATCAAAATAAGCAAACAACACGTGAAAAACAGAATCTGTCAAAAACAGAACAGTCTGTAAGAATCTGTAACTAACACAAACTTCTGGAACTCTAAAAAAAAGGAAGTCCTGGACAATTTGTCTATTGATTAGCAGCAAAAAGAATCAACGCAAAATCACGTTTCTGTGATTTAACAAAACTAAATTCGTGCGTGCAAAGTTTCTGTTTTTCAGCAGAATCAAATCAACTATAATCATAGGTTATCCTATAGGTTCTACTTGGCACAAACACTAATTAAAAGATAAAAACACATCTAAACAGAAGGTAGATGCAAGATTTATTGCTAAAAAGGAACAAAAACAAAAAACACAAAGAAAATTGGGTTGCCTCCCAACTAGCGCTATCGTTTAACGCCCCTAGCTAGGCATAAAAGCGAAGATAGATCTAAGTAGTGCCATCTTTGGCACTAAATTCATAAGTAGCTCGCATGATAGATTCATAAGGTAATTTGACTTCATTTCTTGGAAAGTGCACCATGCCTTTCTTTAATGGAAATTGGAATCTAATATTCCCTTCCTTCATATCAATAATCGCGCCAATCATTCTAAGGAAAGGTCTACCAAGAATAATAGGGCAAGAAAGATTGCAATCTATATCAAGAACGATAAAATCTACGGGCACAAAATTTATATTTGCAACAATGAGAACATCATTGATCCTTCCCATTGGCTTTTTAATGGTGGAATCCGCAAGGTGCAAACTTAAAGAGCAATCATCAAGATCATGGAAACCTAGAATATCACATAAAGTTTTCGGAATCATGGAAACACTAGCACCCAAATCACACAAAGAAAAACACTCATGATCTTTAATTCTAATCTTTATAGTAGGTTCCCACTCATCATTAAGTTTTCAGGTATAGAAACTTCCAAATTAAGTTTTTCATCATAAGATTGCATCAAGGCATCAACGATGTGTTTGGTAAAATCTTTATTTTGACTATAAGCATGAGGAGAATTAACAACGGATTGCAACAAGGAAATACAACCCTCTAAAGAACAATTATCATAATCAAATGCCTTGAAATCCGAGATAGTGGGTTCAATGCTATTTAAAGTCATGACCTCTCCAATCCTACTTCTACCAAATTTAGCATCAAGATCTAAAGACTCTGAATTCTTGGGACGCCTTCTAGGCAAAGTTGACTCATCATCAGTCCCATAATTATCAAGATTCATATTGCAAAACAAAGATCTAATAGGAGATGCATCAATAACTTTAAGATCTTCATCATTATTTTCATCTAACTTTTCTGGTTTGGCGGCCATCTTATTGACTAAGGTGGCTTGCTTATCAGAAATTTTGGCTATAGCATCTTCAAGCCGGGCAATTTGAGAGTTCACACCATAAAATTCTTTATTGATATCTTCAAGCTCTTTGTTCATAAACCCCAAAAAACTTTTTTGTTCCTTAAGCTCTTTTCTGAAGAAATTATTATGCTCAAATTGCAAATTCATAAAGCTTCTAATATTTGATTCAATCTCTTCCAACCTTCTAAGAAGGTGGTCGGAACCCTTAGGCAAAGCCATAAGGACAAACAGGAACACAAGAAAACAAAAAAAGCAAGTGAAAGAGAGAGAGGAGGAGATTGGGAAAGAGAGGGAAAATAAAACGGCAAGGGTGAAGTGGGGGAGAGGAAAACGAGAGGCAAATGGCAAATAATGTAAATGCGAGGGAGATGAGTTTGTGATGGGTACTTGGTATGTCTTGACTTGAGCGAAGACCTCCCCGGCAATGGCGCCAGAAATCGCATGTTGGAGGGAGGTCGAGTCTTGACTTGACTTGGTGGAAGCTTCCCCGGCAACGGCGCCAGAAATCCTTCTTACTACGTCTTGAGCTTGTGTTGGTTTTCCTTGAAGAGGAAAGGGTGATGCAGCAATAGTAGCGTAAGTATTTCCCTTAGTTTTTGAGAACCAAGGTATCAATCCAGTAGGAGGCTCCTCAAAAGTCCCGCACACCTACACAAACAAACAAAGAACTCGCAACCAACGCAATAAAGGGGTTGTCAATCCCTTCACGGCCACTTGCAAAAGAGAGATCTTATAGAGATAGTATGATAAGATAAATATATTTTTGGTATTTTACAATATAGATGCAAAAAGTAAAGATGCAAATAAAAGTAGATTGGAAGCAAATATGATAAGGGATAGACCCGGGGGCCATAGGTTTCACTAGTGGCTTCTCTCAAGATAGCAAGTATTATGGTGGGTGAACAAATTACTGTCGAGCAATTGATAGAAAAGCGAATAATTATGAGATTATCTAGGCATGATCATGTATATAGGCATCACGTCCGCAACAAGTAGACCGACTCCTGCCTACATCTACTACTATTACTCCACACATCGACCAACTCCTGCCTGCATCTAGAGTATTAAGTTCATAAGAACAGAGTAACACCTTAAGCAAGATGACATGATGTAGAGGGATAAATTCATGCAATATGATATAAACCCCATCTTTTTATCCTCGATGGCAACAATACAATACGTGCCTTGCAACCCCTGCTGTCACTGGGTAAGGACACCGCAAGATTGAACCCAAAGCTAAGCACTTCTCCCATGGCAAGAAAGATAAATCTAGTAGGCCAAACCAAATCGATAATTCGAAGAGACTTGCAAAGATAACTCAATCATACATAAAAGAATTCATAGGAGATTCAAATATTTCTCATAGATAGACTTGATTATAAACCCACAATTCATCGGATCTCGACAAACACACCACAAAAAGAGTTTACATCGAATAGATCTCCACAAGAGAGGGGGAGAACATTCTATTGAGATCCAAAAAGAGAGCAGAAGCCATCTAGCTAATAACTATGGACCCGAAGGTATGTGGTAAACTACTCACAACTCATTGGAGGGGCTATGGTGTTGATGTAGAAGCCCTCCATGGTCGATTCCCCCTCCGGTGGAGCGCCGGCGAAGGCTCCAAGATGGGATTTCGCGGATATAGAAGGCTATGGCGGTGGAAATTGTGTTTTGTTGGCTCCCTGGATGTTTTTGGTGTATGTAGGCTTATATAGGAGGAAGAAGTATGTCGGTGGCCGCCCAAGGGGCCCACAAGATAGGGGGGCGCACCCTATAGGGGGGGCACGCCCTACCCTCTCGTGGACGCCTCAGCTGCTTCTTGACTTGCACTCCAAGTCCTCTGGATCACATTCGTTCCAAAAATCACACTCCCGAAGGTTTCATTCCGTTTGGACTCCGTTTGATAAGCAATACGGGTTGGGCCTCCGGTTAGTAGGTTAGTCCCAAAAATGATATAATGTGTAAAATAAAGCCTATAAACATCCTAAAGGGGTAATATAATAGCATGGAACAATCAAAAATTATAGATACGTTGGAGACGTATCAGTCGTCTTTGTCTCCGACTAGTCGTTGAGCAACGACGGCAAAGAGGTGCCGCAAGAGATGCATAGGAGTCGTTGCGTGCGAGCTTCGCCATAGCACGACGAGCCGTACGTCACCGCAGATGGTGCACGCCTCGATGCAGCCGAGTGTGTGCATATGCATGTGTTATTCACGTGCATTCTGCGGCCGAGCGTGTGTGCATGCACGTGTTCTGTACGTGCGTTGTGTGCTCCATGCTGTGCGCGTATGTGCATGATTTGGATCTGATGGAGTTAGTGTGTTGGCTTGTGTACATGCATGGCTGCATGCGTCCTGTACATGTGTGGCTTGGTGCATGGTTATCAATATAAACTACTCCATCCATTCCTAAATATAAGTATTTCTAGCCATTTCAAATAGACTACAACATATGGATGTATGTAGACATATTTTAGAGTGTAGATTCACTCATTTTGTTTCCTATGTAGTCCCTTATTGACATCTCTAAAAAGACTTATATTTGGGAACAGAGGGAGTATAAAACATCTTCAACTTAGCATCCCGATGTACCGTTTCTAGTGGTTAGCGAAGAGTTCATGTTCTTTTATTTGTTTATAGGTGTGCAGGGGGCAAAAAATAGGGGAAACGCGCAAGGTTCCTTGCAGACACTCCACCGCGAGGTTCCTTGCTCCTCCTCGATCGTCGGGAATCTATGCTCTTCAACTCTTTTCTTTTACGTGAGCTTTGTTCATCCTTTTCCCAACACGCGAGACATCTAGCATCAAGGTGCATGTGTCATGCAAGAAAATGGAGATAATCAGATAAGCAGTGCGTAAGTGAGTCGTGCACTTTGATGGCACCTATGCAATATTTTTTCTCCTCGGTGGCACGTGAATAGTGCACGTACTCAATGACGGAGCACGGGATGGTAGCAATGACATGGTCAGCCCTTTTTTGGAGAGAGTACGTACTAAATAACTTTGATGTGTCCCATCAACTCGCGAAATGACGAGAAGCTTGATTATGCCTTCTCCTCGCTGACGCATGCGCGGTGGCTCGCAGCATGAGGAGAAACTTTTTCTTACAAGCGGTGGATGTGCAGCAATTCATTTGGTGTCAGATTGAAGTACTACTGTGGAACCATCGACTTCCGGAAGAGGCGATGAGCCAAATGCAAGGTCACCTACTAACCTTAGGCTAGGCATAGTGGGAGTAACGTAAGTAGGGGACCTCCGTTTTTTATTCTAGAAACAATGAGGCGCAAATATCAAGGTGCTGGTTACGTAGAACAAATTTCCTGGAGTCCGTGCTCAGCCCTCCTCTATCTCTCTTCTCAGCCAGCCAGCGGACGCATGGAGCCCATCGTCTATTTGCTCACATGCGGTCCCACATGTCAGTGAAAACACAAGAGAACCCACTGAACCTGCACATCTTTCACCTCGACGTGCTGGTGATGAAAAACAAATCCAATAAAGATCTTCGGTGGCTGCTTTTGGAGTTACTCAAGAGTAGTAATATTCTATTTACAGTATAACCCAAGATGCACATCACGTGGCTTCAACTACCACTCTATTTTCTTGCATGACATGACCTGGATGCTGGATGTACCACGTGTCGGCAAAAGGAGGAAGAACCCGACTAAATCTTTGGTTGTGCTCTCGGATTAGACTAGTTGTGGTAACTTAAAAGATTTACTGTGTAGAATGGATGCAAGTTTTGGTATTGGGAAGAAGAGTACATCGATATATTGATAGAGCGCAATTTAGTAGTAGATGTTCTAGCACTTTTAGCTAGCATAGAGGCTAGAGATGAGACTAGTGCACTTGTTGGTACTCTTACTAGAATAGAGGCTAGACATGAGGCTAGATGCAAGGAAGCAATGTCTACTTCTTTACACTCGAAGAAGAAAGAAGGACGCAAGATCGAGCCTCCGCAGATCAACAATGAATGCATCGAGAAGGCACTAATCCAACTTACAGGAGCAGTTATGGAAGTTGGATATCTTCTAAAATGTATTCTTGTGGTTCTTGTTTTCTTTGGTCTTGCTTTTCTAGTCAAAATTATCATTGGAGTTCGTGCAAAATGAAGGTCCGTTTGGGGTCGTGCGTTGGAGTTGGCCCTACAAGTGGGACTGCAGTTGAGGAAACCGACTATTAGCAAACCCCACCTTGCCCACCGCGCGATGGCTGAAGTTAGAGAAACGACGAGGTTGAAGAGATTGCTTTAGCATGGACTCCAAGAAATATGGTGTCAGATGGATGTCGTGGTGGTGGCATGTGTCGTACTCCTGGACGTGAATGCTTGTTCTGGCCCATGCCACCCTACTACTCCTACTACTTATATAGTACTCCTACTAGTTGTATCGAGGATTCGAGGTGCTGGTTACGTACAACGAACACATTAACATATGGCTACAGTAAAAACACCCGCCCGACGCACGAAGCATGTAAAGCTAGTACAAATAGTGTACTACTATTGTTGATTGGCCTCATCCGATAACCTGTTGCAATGCAAGTACCATTATGTATTCGGAAAATATTTTTTTACCTCGTCGCACCACTCACTCAGAGAAGCGACTCAAAAGCCATTCATAAATTTAGTAAGTTTATCACAGGCATATCATTTTATTACATACAACAGGTCATCAACCCACATCGACAACGAGGATACATTATAAATACTAAAGTTTTAATCACACAAAAAATAACAAGCAATGAAATGAACTTCAACTCAACCAATCGTCGGCATTGGAAACGCTTGCTTTAAACCACAAGTGATTCTCTGGGACGGGCCATCTACTGTCAATCTCGAGACCAACGCATGACTGATCATCCAGGCTGGAGCGGTCTACTATATCAGTACCAGGGTAGGGAACCACCCAAATGTCTGAGGTATAGATACAATTGCTTCTCATAAATGGTACTAGTAGTGTTGTGTCAACAGCAGTTGGATCGCCTTTCACCATGATCGGATAGTTTTGTCCAAGGAAGAGCGAGTTTTCTCCAAGACTATCAATTCTGTACCAGGGAGAAGGTGTTGCCGCTAGCACACTAGTATCCATCCCGAATACCATGCAATGAGTGTTGGAATAGGTCCGGAGAGTGCGAGCATGGGAGACAACACGTGCTCCCTTAGTAGTAACAAACTCAGTGCGCTGTATACAGACAAGAAGAGGTGATCCATTGGAATTAGTTGGCAGGCGCCACTGAGTATATAAGTTCTGCTCGTCGTCATGCTCGTGATCATCACCATCGTCATCTCCCCCTTGGTTATAAAAATTTTAAAGTATAGGTGGTGGAATGTTCATAGGACCTTGGAAACACAAGAAGAAGGTTAATCAGTAAAGGGAAACTTGCTAACCCGCATGCATGTGGATGAAACAATTATAATTACGGTGGAAGACAAACATACCGAAACCATGAGGATCCCATGCAAAAACAGTGCCATGAGTGGTGGAAGCAAACACAAGACCCTCGTATTGAATATCATCACAGTACACATCGTGTATAGAAACTGATTTTTGAGCAATATCCATTGAGTAGAACCACAAAGGACGGCAACAAGCTTGTCGAAGACAACAACAACTTCATAGTTCTTGTAATTCCAAGAGCGGTTGGGAACTCGACAAATTGCTATCTTCCGTAGAAGACAGTCACCATGATCGTATTTGAACATGCGTACAGTACCGGTGTGCTCAACCTCTGGGCAGTCTGCTGAGATTTTTCGAAGTGGAACCCAGTGACGAGTGTACACATTCACAAGTTCCCACTCGCAGTTGTACCCAATATAAACAACCCAATCTCCATTTGCGCCTGCCCAATCCTTGCCCTCAAGTGATGGCATCTTAACATCATACATATCATTATCAAGCGACATCAACTTGCACAAGGCGAGGCCTCCGTCGTCCCCGTGCCAGTCATCAGGGTCATGGCGAAGAAGATAGGGGAGATCAAACTGCACCTTGACCCTTGGGTTCCTTGTAATGATGTTATTAGTTGAATCAAGAATGGTCTTGAATGAACCTGCCATGCTAGCCGAGGTGATGACGTCGCACCGATCAATGAGTTCCTCCACCACATCATCTTTCATATCGGGGCAAGAATAACGGGGTCGTTTCCAGCCTGTTCCCTCCATGGAGAAGACGATCGAACAATGGCAGAAGGAAGGGTGAAGGCAAATGGAGGAGGGAGAGGAAGAGCGTGCGACAGCAGTTCCAAATTGAGAGGGAAAGGCGAAGAGTCGATGGACGGTTGCCAGTTTGCCACGGTACATGAAGAGGCGCCCCGGCCTACACGTCTGTTCGGAAATACTAGTAGAAAAGGACTCACCATCGTCTCACTGATATGTTGGAACGGGACCACATGTCAACGAAACATGGTGTGTAATTTCTCGTGCAAAATGCGATTTGGCCGCGTTGGCCCGAGGTGCCGCATTAGTTGTTTTTTTTGAAAGTTTGCCGCATTAGTTATCGACCTTTATTTTTTTAACATACAATCTGAATGGATAGCTCCTGTGGTCATCACACGTGAGCGGATATAGTGATGGTTGATTCACCCAAGCAACTTATTACTGTGGGAATATGTGAGTACCAGTGGATTCAAGGAACAGAGAAATGATGGTTGCTTCGTCCGCGCAACTTACTGTGGCGAAGGTGGGGCTCTGTGATTTGACTGCTCACTAGTCATTACTACTGCGGTGCAACGACCGGGGTGAATCTTTCCCTGAAGTTGTGTTGTGCACTCAATATTGCTGCATGGCAGGTGGAGCCGGATGAAGGATGTCCAACATGTCGGCAAAACCAAGTTGAATTGTTTCTGGCATTGCTATCAATCCTTCAGGATTTGTTTATATGTACGCATAATATTAATGAAATTGTACTGTGATGCTATGAAGGTTTCAACTTTGGTTCTTGCAGGAAAAAAAAGGTTTCAACTTAGGATTCATGTGTCTTGCCTCGAGATTATCTCGTTATAACATTCCATCAAATACAAATGAAACTACCATGGCTACCATGGCTAATGCATCTCAATCGTCCGCAGATCAGCGCCAATATTCACATCACAACTGAAAATAGAGTTGTGAGAAGGTGTACAAATAAAGAAAAAAATATAATTGATCGATGTTGTTCGTAGGCATGGCTCCATTTCTTTGGCACTGTGTTCATTGCTTGGCAGCTAGTTTCACCCAGCTCTGTAGCCAAAAAATAGGTGTATGGAGGACACCACAATCCGATCATTTTGTGCAGATCCACTAAAATAGAGCAGACCATCCCTGTTTGCAAAGACATCCAGTCAGTGTACAATAATAGTGGAACTAGATGATGAAACATAACACACATAAATAGAAGCCGACCACCTCTACGATCCCTATTTAGGACTAACTTCTTGTTGGAGAAGATTAGGCACGGAGTTGGATGAGGAGGATAGCAAAACCAATCTCCCTTTCCGCAGTCCCACAGAAATGTAAAAATGTTGGCCGTGTGACATTTTGGCAGAACTGCTCAGAACACTCTTCAGAAAAAAGTGATTTGTGCAGTTCACCAAAAGGTCGCAATAGCAACGAGGTGAAAATGGATAGCCCTTTTTGCAAAAGGAGGTCGAAAGGAAACAATTACTGCCCAATAACACGAGTTAAAGACACATACGCTGACAAAAAAGAAGCATATTCCATGTAATAAGGGAAAGATAACAGATGGTGGTTTATCAAAAATGGTTTGAGGACGAGATTGCAAGATGGAAAGTACGCCGGCCGAGATACGATTTAAGCAAACAACTAAAAAAGATCCACATGCAGCAACGTGCGAAGATAGGCAATGGAACAAGGCCGGAGGAAGTTGTACCTGAGGGTCGTCGGGATGTTACTAGGAGGGCGCCAGCGGCCAGGATCTACCCATACTGCGGCAGCGAGCAAGTGGCGAAGGCCCTACCGTGCCGGAGCTTGGTCAAAGAGAACGACGGGTACCGCAGATCGGGACGTGCTGCCTCAACACTGTCGAACGGAGAGGCAATGCACATCCTCCCTTTCCACCTGCGAACGGGATGCGGCCGGATCACTGACCAACGCTGAGAGAGAGAGGCCACGGCCGCCTTGTGTGAGATGGTGTGACGAGAGACAAACCCATTTTTCCATTTTCCCCACGGCAATCATTTTATATTCGTTCCATTGAGGAATATATAACTTTATTTAATACTAACGCGTCAAGTCGAACTTTGTTCCGTCTAGGCTTGGTACCCAACCCTCCTTCGAGTAAACAACCGCTACACGTGTCAAATTATCACGTGGACTGCCTTTTCATACAGAAACGAACTCCATCGTGTACCCGCGTGGGTGTGGCCGGGAACGAGACGTGAGTACGTGCGTCCTGCGTGCACTTCTTCTTTAGGTGCAGGTACATTCGTGGGTGGGTGTGAGAGAGACGGTTTGTGCGAAACAGAAGGCAATGTGTTGATGATATCTCAAATAGAAAAACGTAACATATGCAATGTGTGTGAAACGGAGTCATGGACGTGAGATATCGACAGAATTGAAAACAGGGATGAAGTGTGCGGCTGCATGATCGACAAAGAGTGCCATCGAATTTGTGTTTTCCCACGTCAAAGATACACGGTGGCTGGCCTACTGGAATTTGAGAGGGCAGAGGTGTAGTTTTTCTCCGTGGCATGGATACCTACCTAGAATGTTCGACTATCGGTGTGTGTGGGGGGAGGGAGGGGGAGGGGCAGAGACCGATCGACTAGTATATGTGTGGGGAAGGAGAGAGACCTAGCTATGTATTGAGGGAGATCGATCGACATCGATGGATATGTGTAGCAGAGGAATAAGGTTGGGAAAAATACAAAGGTAGAGCGTCGGAGGGTTGGTGGTGGAGTGGCGTCTCACAAATGGTGGGAGAGGCCTGCTAGACAAACCGAGGGTATGAGTGCAATATCAATAAGAGAGGGTGGGGGATGTCTGCCTGTCTATGCACGTGCGTGTGAGAGACGGGTCGAGAGGTATGCAAGGATGATGAGGGGAAAAGATATGGTTGTGGTAAGCATATGTAACTACATAGGAAGATCAACCGTCATGTGTCCGAGAAATGGAGAGACATAACTACCGAGGTAAGTGTATCGGTGCTTGGGGAAAACGAATTATAGTCGACCTTGCTATCTGTAGGGAGATCAATTCATATACACGCCTGCATGTGTTAGAAGCAAATAAGGTCCGAAGAGACAGACAAGGGGAGAGGGGTGCGGCTAGGAGGTGGTGCGAGAGGCCTACCATGTCGAGGGGGGAGGAGTGTGCAAGCATGTGATCAATATAAAGAGGGGCGGGAGTGTGCACCTGCGTGGAACCATATTGGACGTAGGGGGGCATGGACGGTGAGAAGAGAAGAGGGTAAGTATATATGTGTTTGTTGTAGGCACACTTGGCTAGAGAGTTATATCGACCGGTGTGTGCCAGAAAGAAGGAGCCGGGGGCCTACACACACCGCGGGTGGACGACCTAAAGAGAAATAATGAACGTGTGCGATGGAGGGGACGCTAAGGGTGGGTGAGAGGGGGGCGGGCGTGTGCATGCACGATAGAAAGTTAGCGCTAGCTAGCTACAAATAGAAGAGGATCGTGAAGGTGTAAAAGACGAAGAAAGATCATAAGTCATTATAAAAAAAGTGGATACGGATACTAGAAGAAGATATCATAATGTAGAACATTGATTATAATTTGGGTTAATCTGTGGCTTTTGCAACTCAGGTCTAAATACTTGTCATAATGTAGGGGGCGGGGCACTATACTTTGTGTGATAAACACGGTGTACGTATGGAACATGGTTTAGATTATGAATATATAGTTAGTACATCAAATGTACTATTATTTGGAATCAACATCAAGTGTATTCAAAAAATATAATTCGAGTTCATGTAGTACACATAGTTCATATCTATCTCTATAGTAATCATGTGGTGTGTTATTAAGGTAATACACGAATCATGGTTGAAGTTGGTAACAATCATGATTGTAGAATCTTATTGAAATAGAGAAACGAATTCAAATTTGGTTCGAATTGCAGCGGTTGTATAGACATTTGGAATGCACTAAAATGTTGGTATGAGTAGGTTACATGCATTATATAGCAAGCGAAAAAATTTAATTGGACATAACATGGATTCATACTCCCTCCGTCCATCTATAGAGGGCGTAATGAGTTTTTTAAGACCGCCTTTGACTATCGACAAGATTAATAGTACATGGCATGCACAATGTGAAAATTATATCATTGAAAGAACCTTTCACAGACAAATTTAACGGTGTGCTCTGTGTAAGTTGCATGTCATATATTATTGCTCTAATATTTGGTCAAAGTAAGCATCGAAAAATGCATTAGGCCCTATATAGATGGAAGGAGGGAGTAGCTTTGAATAGCATTTGTATAGTAAAACAGAGCAAGACTCTCTCTTTGTGTGGTGTGAATAGTTTTATTTTTTTGTTTTCTTTTTGGTTGAGGGAAGTGCGAATTGATTTGGTACGTACAAGTACAATATTACTACATGTTATGATTGTCCCTAAAATTCAACGCGCATCTTGTTACATCCCGAAAATTTCGATATCGTGCTCCCAAAACTGGCGCCTTCACAACTCGCTACTTGCTATCCTGAAATTACAATGTGCGCGAAAACTCCCTCTAGCTACCAAATCCTGACACGTGAAATCCCCCTTCTAACCCTGAGCCGAAAGGGCTGCTAGTTTAAATCAGTGGGGGGTACTTTTGTAACACACCCTATATTTTGGACAAGCGTGTCCCTAAGTCATGGTTCACCCCCTCCCATCGCCCCCTTTTCGCCATTCGAAATCCCAGGCTGCCATAACCTCCCCGCTCCAACCGCGAAACCCCACCCTCCTCCGTCCGCCACCTCACCGCTGCCCAGCCGGAGCCTCTTCCCCGACGACATCGTCCACCGCAACAGATCGACGTCCCTCGTCCACCTCCCTGGATGAGGATCCGCCGTCCATCTCGTTGTCCTGCCGGTTCAGCTGCCCCGTCCTCCACCTCCAAGGAGCTGCTCCAACGATCGCCTAGTCTATCGCGGCTGCTCCATCCCCACAACACCACCTTAACCTGCTCCAATGGAACCGCAGCATCCTCACCGACTCCTCGGATGAAGCCGAGGCCTACTCGGCGCCACCAAAGAGGTTGTACACTCATCGCATCACACCTTCTCCTTAACTCGACCTCCCGGCACCGACGGTGCTCCATCCTGCACCCCCATGGAGCGGCTAACTTGAAGCCGGCGCCGCAGGCGACATCTCCATGACGGCTCTCCCCCAGTGCGAGGCCCCTTCAGCGGCGGCGCCCATACCAGCCGGATCTGCTCCTGCTGCTCTGGCTCTCGCTCGGTCGCTCGCTCGCCCAGATGCTGCTGCTGCTGCTCCCCCCTCGCTCGTGTTGTTGCTCTGCTCCGATTTAGCCACACTTCAGTCGACTGAATCAACTTTTGGGTCAGTCAATTTTC
>NC_041387.1:387934230-388071690 GCF_002162155.2 Triticum dicoccoides
GGGGGGGGCTCGCCGGAGTTAAGGAAGAACCACCCGTAGCGGGGACGGGGGCTCACCGAAGAGGTACCCCACTATCTATCTTAGGGTTCAGGGTGGGGGCAGGGGGCCTAGAGGGCTGGCCGGGGCGGCGGTGGGGAGTTGTTTCGGGGCGGCGAGGCGGCGCTGGGGCCGGTAGTTCGGCCGGTGGTGGATGGCGACTCAGGGGGGTGCAGGTTGAAGATGAACTACAGGCCCTCCCTAAACTACATGTCAAGTGCCTCTCTGCTACCATTGCGTTCAGTTTCGACAGTAACATTCAGATTCCACAGTAAATTTCAGTTTCGATAGTTAAGTTTAGAGTCAACAGTTTTTACCTCATCTGTTGTAGTCAAGTGGTTTTTGGTGATGTAAATTTTACATCTATTTTACATCACCTATTGGAGATGCTATTAGAATCCCACTTGAGATTGACGATGTCTGTCTTGTGCTGCTTCAGCCTTGACGTCTTATGGCTCACCGGAGCTGCTCCAACGATAGAAGGATCCATCACAACAGAGTAGTGCCCTGGATGCTGTCTACAGATTCCTCAGATCTTCCTCCACACCTCCGACAGCCACCTCTGCCTCAACTACTTCAGCGACCAACCCAATGATGCTGAGGTCTACATGGCTACGACAAAGAGGTTGTACACTTTTCGCATCACTTATTACTATACATTCATGTCGATCCATTAGGGCTATTTTGGTTCAACGGCAAAACATAGCAATAGGGAATTTTCCAATGGCACTCTACTAATTATTCATGCATATTGTTGAAAGGAATGAAGAAAACATGCACCTGGACCTACATTTCAAAATCCTATGCATGAAAACAAGACCAAGTGCATTAGTGGCAGAATAACATTCTAACTGTACACGCTTTCATATGGTGTCACTTTATTTTGGCCATGTTTCTTTGCATTCCTCTGCTCTTCCAATTCCAGTAAACCAAACACCCAAGTAGACAAAAATCCAGTGTTTACAAATGCTCTGTTTACCATGTGCATTCCTATCCTATTCCGGTGTTTTTCCTATCCATGTGTTTTTAGAATCACGCAAGCCAAATGAGCCCTTACAGAATTACTTCAGTCACAGGTAGGTGTCGAAGGGAACTTTGTGTGGTTTGTCCTGCTCCTGCCGCGACGTCGTCCACCTCACCTGAGCTGCTCCATCGACAGAAGCATCCACCAAACCAGACATCACGACTCCTGACCGTCTTTCTCCGCCTCAGATCTCCTTCCCTGCTGCTGGCACCCACCGCAATGGCATCACCATCAGCGACACAGCAGATGAACCTGAGGAGTACATGGGTCCACAAGAGAGGTCGCACTCTTTTGTTTCTGCTTATGTTATGCATTTCTTAAAATTACCTGCTACTTTATCGTCCTGTTCACCTCTTGAACTCCAAGTCAGGTCCAAATTAATGTTCAAACTTGAGTTCTAAATTAGTTGTGGGGCACATATCAAGGTAGCAATGAATAGTATGTCTATCTAATATCTGGTTCACCTAGGGTATGCTTATGTTGTTCATCTTGGGTGGGAAACAAACAGTAAAGCAATCATCATCTGTCTTTTTATTAAATTAAAGCAATCATCAGCCTGCTATCATTATTTTTGGATCCATCCACTCGTTGTTACCATCACTCTAAATTTCTACATGCTCTCCTTACATAATCACACCATATTTTTTTTGTATGCATGTCAGATATTGTACACAGTCATGCTGAACATGTAGAGAAAAAGAGAAGAGTTTTGCACGGCAATACAATGTCATGTAGACATCGCTCCATGGTGGGTTCAATGGAAAACCCTCCCACCCCTCTCCAGATTGTAATCCAGAGGAAGATATCTGTTCTGAGGCGGATTCAGACGCCGCTGACCACTCCTATTTACCCCCCCAAGGTGTTTGCTCTACCTTGGCTTGATGATGTTAGTCATATCATGCATATGTTGCCTTGCAGTGCCTACTTTTGACATCATATATGTCATTTTCTTAGTTTAGACATGTTCTGTAATGCCACCTGTTTAGTTTCTATATCATATATGGGAATTATGCAGTCTCATGTCTATTAGCCAGCCATAATATATGTGAAATGTGCAATGCCATCCTGTTTAACCAGGCATCATATATTTGAATGATATCTTGCCCATCCTTTTCTTCATTACATTTCCATTTGTCGACAATGTTTGTACATTAAACTACTCTTCCTATGAATCAGCCATTTGGGTGGGAGATGGAAAAATTTGGAGTGAAAACAAGACCTTTAGAGAAGATAGTGCTACCTGTCAAAGTAGATCTCTTGTTGGGTCCCAATAGCTCCTTAGAGATGGATTCAGAGATAGATGACCAGTCCTATTCCCCCACCGAGGTGTATGCTCTAACTTGGCACAATTATAGTGCTCATATCATGCATATGGTGTCTTGCATTGCATAGTTTAGACATCATATACACAATATTCAACACCATGTTCTTAGTTCAGACATCATATCGAATGCCCTCTGTTTAGCATATAAATCACATATGTGAATTAAATGATGCGATCCTGATTACTTAGATAACATGTAGGTGAATTATGTCATGCGATCCTGTTTAGTTATTCATCATATCTTTGAATTATGTTATGCTATGCTATCCAGTTCAGATAGACATCATATATGTGAAATTATGTCATGCTATCCGTTTTAGTTAAACAATATGCATGTCAACTATTTCATGCCCTCTTTTTCCCACACTATCTGTTGCATTTGTCTCTCATACAATGTCTGTACATTCAACTATGTTTCCTATTTATCAGCCTTTGAATTGAAGCGGGTGATGCCAGTATCTAGCGGACTAAAAACACGGTCTTGAAATAAAACAGTGCTACCTCTTGGTGGAGATAGCACCCCGGTTGTACGTGGACAAGAACCAGCCCTACCACACATAACCCAAACTCTCGCAGATTGTACCCCTACTGCGACGGACAGAGAACTAGCTTCACCCAATCTAACCCCAACCCCAGCCGATAGTAACCCAGTTCCTGTTGACACAATAGCATCTCCACCATAGAGCTCCCAAACAAGAGCAGTTAGTAAGGCAGCTCCAGTGCCCAAAGGGCCAGTACCACGGTGAACCCCAACTCCACCAGTTAGTACACCTATTCCTGTGGAGGAAGCACAACCAGCTAGTCGTAGTTTAGCATCTATCGCATTTGATGTTGTTAAATCGTATGTGCATATCTCCCCATCTTGGAAATATTATACTGAAGATGAAGGAAAATGCTAGTTGCAGGTGTTTGTCCAGGAGTTATGTGTAAGTAATGTTATTCATTGCAATTACTTTGCTTTGTCCAATACATCTTACCTCCATGATGGTTATAATATAGCAAAATTTCCCATTTTTCTCTATAGAGAAGGACCAATTTGGAAACTCATGATGAGGTAACCTGTGCTAATACCTCTTCTATCTTCAAGAATGCTTGGTGGCAGTATCGGAATTACTTGAAGAAAACGTACTTCACCGGCAAAGAAACTCATCAAATTCCCTTACGTTCTCTTGAGACACATTTACTGGACGATGACTGGGAACGCCTTGTTCTATACTGGTCCCGAACCAAGAATGTGGTAAGGTGTATGAGCTCATTTTCTATTTTTAAGTATTATATTCTTGCGTCTTACTGTACCCTGTTCATGTAGAACAAGTGCCTAAACCTGAAGAACAACTATTCTAATTTAAGATTCCATTGCTATTATAGTTCAAAAAAGCGCTAGGCGTTAATTGTGCATTTTTTCCACCGCCTTGCGCTTTACTGACCAAAGCACATGCTTATGCGCAGTTATGCACAGATTAAGCGTAGTTATGCGCCATGCGTTTTGCCAACGCCTAGAGCCTAGGGGCGCTTAAGCGCTCGCTTAGGCGCGCCTTTTTTAACTATGATTGCTTTGCTCTTGTATCACTGTATTTACTCATACAAACTTATTTTTAAATTGAAGGATCCAATTGAAACTCCAATGGCACAGCAGGTATGTTCACGCATGTTTCTTTAACAGGTTTTCTCTTATCAATAGCTCTGTTCATTTCAATTTTAATTGTGTATAAAGTTGACTTTCATATCATGCACATTACTAGCATCACAATAGCGCGAATAATGTTGTTGTACATGTAGACCCGTGGTACCCATCTTAAATCTTGTTGTGTCGTGTAGTTTTCCATGCTTTGTATTCTTTCACTGCTGCTTTGTCTTGAACTGATATGATTTGAACCGTGTCTCTATTTTGATTTGGCAAGACAATGCAGTGACCATAGGACATAGATATATGTTTGTTTGATGCTTTTATTATGTACTAATACTTGGCAATAGAAGACTTGGTAGTTTAATCCTGTCCACCTTACTAATGAACTGGTTCACCGAAATGAGTTTCATATACTTGTACATGATAAACTTGTTATGTGTCTGCTTGTTTCTTCTTTTAGAATGCTGACAGAATATTGGGGAAGGGTGCCTTATTAAGCAATGGTAAAGGAAGTAATGCAGATAAGGTTCAGGATAGTGACACATCCTTGTTGGTCTCCAACAAAGCTGATAAAACAGCTAAGGAAGACTATCTTGAAGGCAGCGACACAACCCCAAAGTCCTATCTTGGTTTAGTGTTCGAGTTACTGGCCACTACCGCTTGCACAAGCTATTCGAACTCACTGTCTGAATCAGTTCAGTTTCTTGAGTCTCAACTACAAGCTGAAAGACATCGATCAACTGTGCTGCGACAAGAAGCGGAAGGACTGCGGAAGTCCCTGGAGCATTCAGATGCATACTTTCTGGTGCAACAGCAAGCATTGGAGGATTTTAGCGCCAAACAGGACAAAGCTAATAAGCTTGCTAAGCTATTTCCAGCATGGTGGATACCCAGGATAACGTTTCTTGAGCTCTTCTTAAGTTGTTTCAGTTATGCACTTGTTTTGCTGCCGCGTTTATTTGCACTGGTGGCCAATTTTGACGGCCAGTGTATATAATATGCTGCTTTGTTCCCTATATTTGTACTGGTGGCGAACTTTGATGCCCAGTGGATGTAATATGTGTAATAGCAGTAATAGGCTAGCGTTAATTGCTTGCTTATCTATTTCCTTATTGTCTTGTTTAGTTGTTTGCTTGTAGTGACTGCAGTTCTTTTTCTGTGTTTGTCTAGTGGCCACAATAGCCTATTTTTGGTAACTAGGCCAAAATAATCATGGCAACACACGAACTGTTGTAACCATGGGCCTCCTGCGGGCCATATGATCCATGGGCCTTCTTCGGGCCGTAGGATCCATTGGCCTTCTATACGGGCCGTAGGATCCATTGGCCTTCTATACGGGCCTTAGATCCATGGCCCTTCTACGGGTCGTAGGGTCCATGGGCCTTCTATGGGCTGTACGATCCATGGGACTTCTACGGGCCGTACAATCCATGGGCCTCATACGGGTCGTACGATCCATGGGCCTTCTACGGGGCATATCATCATTTCACCAATCATGGGCCGTACTATTCGTGGACCATAACGGGCTGTTAATAGGCCGTATTTGATAACTCTATGAAAACAGCCCAAAGGGTTTTCTGGAAATGAAAACGGCCCAACGTATTAACGGTCCACAAACGGGCCGACTGTAACAACGGGCTGAATTTGGCCCACAAGCAGAAAATGACAGTAACTGGCCGTATGTAACTGAATGCTCCAAATGAGCCCAAGAATCAATGGGCTCTGAGAAGGCCGAAAGATAACTGGGGCTGGAAATGGCCCAATGGAATAACGGGTCGTTAATGGGTATAAAGTGATACACTGTTCATTACGGGCCAGTTTCACCATGGGCCGTTAATGGGCCAAGAGTTACAAAGGGCCTCATATGGGCTGAAAGAAGTCATGGGCCACACATGGGCCGAAAGTTAAAATGGGCTGGAATCATATTGGACGGCCCACATGACGCTACTGGGCCTAATTCGGAGAGGTCGTAACAGGCCCTGGGTTAGCGGGCTGTAAATGGGCTATATGCGAACAGGCCGTTAACAGGCTTTCCGTGGGCCGGCTCGCCACCTTTTGACCAAGTCAAATGGGCCGGCCTTTTCACAGGAATGGGCCTCTGTTGGACCGTGCCACATGTCGCCATATCATAGGCGCCTTCGGTCCAATGAGTGGATGACATCTATCCCAATGGTGAGCCGACACAGGTTTCCTCCAGCCAATGATGATTTTACACGTGGAAAATCCCCATTGGTCGGGGCTGTTAACGGGTTATCGGATCCAAAACCGGACCTGATAGCTTAACGGCGTTCCGTTACGGTGGATGTCACGTGTCGGTCACCCTTGACGAAAGCACTTTTGTGACGCGCGATTTATCGTCATGGAAGTGGACACTTCCATGATGATAATTTTGGTAATGTCATGGAACACTTCTACGATAGCACAGGTATGACTATCTTGATTCTGTCATTAAATCGTCATGGATGTACATGCATGACAAAAAACGCGACTACTGTGACAAACACGTATCATCACGGGAGTGTATTTTTTTATAGTGCCTGAGGCTCGAGCACGAGGAGCAGACGAGCCCCTGAGGCCGGGCCAGAGGCTGGGGTGCCAATGGTGGGTGCCATGGGCAGCTCTTCTCGAGGCAGCACCGGCTCGGCAACGGGGGGAACTGCCGATGGCCTAAAGAGCCACTCCTTGAAGACACCAGGTTCCTGGGGGAGGCGCCGGGACGCCCTCTTGGCGATGTCGTCTGCCTCCTTGTTTGTATCGCGTGGTACATGTTGCAACTCCAAACCTAAGAATTGCTTCCCAATTTTGCATACCTCCTCGAGGTATGCTTCCATGTGCTCATCCTTTGTGTGTACTCCTTGTTGGAGAAGTTGACAAGGAGCAGGGAGTCGCCCGGGATGGTGAGGCGCCCGACCCCCAGAGCAACCGCGGCCTTGAGCCCGGCGATCAGGCCTTCGAAGTCGGCGATGTTGTTGGAGATCTTCTCGCCGTGCTGGAAGCAGAGATGCACGACGTAGTCAAGCTTGTCTCGGGTGGGCAAGATAAGCATGGCTCCAGCCCCCGCGCCTTGGCATCCGAATGCGCCATCGAAGTACATGACCCAGCCGTCAGGTGCCTCGTCTCCCGAGGCGAGAGAGCGGTCCTCACCTACTTCTTGGCTTGGTCCATCAGTCCATTCATCCACAAAGTTAGCAAGGGTCACACCCTTGATGACACTGGTGGTGCGGAATTCCAGCTGGAATGCCTGCAACTCAATATTCCATTCGATGACCCTTCCGGCGGTGTTGGGGCTCCAGAGCACCCTCTCCAAGGGATAGGCTGAGACAACCTTGATGCGTGTCCTTGGAAATAGTAACGCAGCTTCCTGGAAGTGACGAGGGGTGCAAGGAGGAGCTTCTGTGGCATGGGGCAACGCGTCCGCGCATCGCGCAACAAAGTGCCAATGAAGTAAACGGGATGCTTGACGAGGGACGAAGTGCCCACTGGGTCTTGCTCCTCCTGAGGCGGTGGAGCCTCGGGAGCCTTGTCCTTTGGGAGGGCCACTGTTGCCTCATGGGCCCCAACTTCAGGAGCCCCATCTCCCTGATGGTACGGCTGAGGCCTCAAGGGCGCCGTCCTCAGGTCGCGACACGTTGGACGGGTGCGCGGTACCGCACTTCACTCCCTTGGCTGCATGCTCTTCGCGGACCGCCACAAGTGCCATGCTGGCTGGATGAGGCGTGGCGGCTAGGCAAAGCACCAGGGGTTCAAGGGGGCGAGGCGCTACCATCACCGGCAGGCTGGTGAGGTACTTCTTGAGATCTTGGAAAGCTGCATCGGCCTCTGGAGTCCATTCGAACGGGCCCTTCCTCTTCATCAGCTTGAAGAACAGGAGGGCGCACTCGCCTAGCTTGAAGATGAAGTGCCCAAGCAAGGTCACGTAGCCTGCTAGCTTCTACATTTCCTTGAGTGTTTGCGGCGGGCTCATCCTTTCTATCGCCTTAACCTTTTCTGGGTTGGCCTCAATTCCTCTGTGTGACACCAGGAACCCCAATAGCTTGCCGGACGGGACGCCGAATACACACTTCTCCGGGTTTAGCCGCAACTTCACCTTGCGCAGGTTGGCGAACATCTTCTCCAGATCTTCAACAAGGGTTCTTGCCTCCTGGGACTTAACCACTATATCGCCGACGTAAGCCTCAGCGTTCCTCCCGAGCTGCTTGCCCAAGGCGATGTGCATCAGCCGCTGGAAGGTTGCTCCAGCATTGCGCAACCTAAACGGCATGCAGGTGTAGCAGTACACCCCGCACTGGGTCGAGAAGACCATCTTCTCTACGTATTCCACCACCATCTTGATTTGATGATAGCCTGAGAAGGCGTCCAGGAAGCACAATAGATTGCATTCGGCAGTGGAGTCGACGATCTAGTCGATGCGTGGAAGAGGGAATGGGTCCTGAGGGCAAACTTTGTTTAGGCTCGTGAAGTCAACACACATGCGCTCCTTCTCGCCCTTCTTGGGGATGATGACTGGGTTTGCCAACCACTCCGGGTGTCACAACTCCCGGATAACGCCGGCCTCCTACAGCTTGTGGGTCTCTTGGACAATGAACGACTGCTTCTCCGGGGCTTGTCGTTGCGCCTTCTACTTCACGGGGCACGTGTTGGGGCATACCATGAGGTGGTGCTCAATTACCTCTCGTGGGATGCCCACTAGATCTGTCGCATGCCATGCAAATACATCCTTGTTTGCATGGAGGAAGCCAACCAACGACTCCTCCTGAACTCGGGGGAGGCCAGTGCCTATGGTGAAGGTAGCCCCCGACTCCCCATCCTCGTCGACCGACACTTGCTTCGTCCCGGCCCGGTCTTGAGAGAACAACGGCTTCTTCTTCGCTGGGTAGCCCCCGGGCCTTCCGGAGCGCTCCCCGCCCTTGGTCGCGCGGCCGCCGCGGCCTTAAAGGTGAGCCTGAGGGCCGTTAGCGCATCCCCAGTGTCTCCCGCAATGGTGAGGACACCGCTGCTTTTTGGCAACTTCATGATGGTGTAGCCGGGATGAGTCGCTGGCATGAAATTGGCGAGGGCCAGGTACCCGAGGATGGTGTTGTACGGGAGCCCGATGCGTGCGACGTCAAAGTCGATGAGTTCAGTGTGGTAGTTGTCGCGTGTTCCGAAGGTGACGGGGAGGAGAATTTGCCCCAAGGGGCAGGTGGAGCCGCCGACCACTCCGGAGAAAGGCTTGGTGGGGAGGAGCCGGCCATGAGGCACGTGGAGCAGGCCGAACGCTCCATGGAGAGGACGTTAAGGCCAGCGCTACCGTCAATGAGGGTCCTAGTGACCGCTACATTGCAGTTGGTGGGGGTGCAGAGCATGGGAAGCGCGTCGGCGCCGGCTGTGGTCTTGGGGTGATCCCTTGGAGTCGAAGGCGAGGTCGGCCTTGGGTGCCGCCCACCCCGGAGGAGCCCCTCGGGGGACCGATTCTTCTCTAACGTATCTATAATTTTTTATTATTCCATGTTATTTTATTATCAATCTTGGGTGTTTTATAATCATTTTATAGTCATTTTATATCATTTTTTGATACTAACCTATTGACATAGTGCCAAGTGTCAGTTGTTGTTTTCTGCATGTTTTTTACATCGTAGGAAATCAATATCAGACGGAGTCCAAATGCCACAAAACTTTACGATAATTTTTTATGGACCAAAAGGAAGAAGTTGGGCCCTGGTTGCACCTATGGGGAGTTCTGAGGAGGGGACAACCCACCAGGCCA
The DNA here is from genome assembly GCF_002162155.2 of Triticum dicoccoides. Lineage (NCBI taxonomy): Eukaryota > Viridiplantae > Streptophyta > Magnoliopsida > Poales > Poaceae > Triticum > Triticum dicoccoides. The sequence goes on from NC_041387.1 coordinate 387,943,988, forward strand.
CGCTAGGAGGCCCAGGCGCGCCCTGGTCAGTTGTGCCCACCTCAGGTGCCCCCGGACCGCCTCTTTGCTCTATAAATACCCCAATATTCCAGAAACCCTAGGGGAGTTGACGAAATTTTCATCCAGTGGCCGCAGAGTCCAGAACCACGAGATCCAATCTAGACACCACCACGGAGGGGTTCACCACTTCCATTGGTGCCTCTCTGATGATGCGTGAGTAGTTCTTTGTATACCTTCAGGTCCGTAGTTAGTAGCTAGATGACTTCCTCTCTCTCTATTGATTATCAATACAATGGTCTCTTGGAGGTCCATATGATGTAAGTCTTTTGGCGGTGTGTTTGTTGGGATCTGATGAACTTCGAGTTTATGATCAGTTATATCTTTTTGTACCCATGAAAGTTATTTGAGTTCTTTGATCTCATATATGCGGGATCTCTTATAGCCTCGTATTTATTCTCCGATATTTGGGTTTTGTTTGGCCAACTTGATCTATTTATCTTGCAATGGGAAGAGGTGCCCGGTAGTGGGTTCGATCTTACGGTGCTTGATCCCAGTGACAGAAAGGGAACTCACACGTATGTATCGTTGCTCCTAAGGATAAAAAGACGGGATCCATATCTTCCGCAATAGATAAACATATCTTGTCTACATAATGTCATCATTCTTATTGCATTACTCTATTTTTCCATGAACTTAATACACTAGATGCATGTTGGATAGCGGTCGATGTGTGGAGTAATAGTAGTAGATGCAGGCAGGAGTTGGTCTACTAATCTTGGAGTGATGCCTATGTAATGATCATTGCTTGGATATCGTCATGATTATTTGAAGTTCTATCAATTGCCCAACAGTAATTTGTTCACCCACCGTTTGCTATGTTTTTCGAGGGAAGCCATTAGTGAAACCTACGGCCCCCGAGTCTTCTTTCTCATATATTTTCCTTGCGATCTACTTTTTCCTTGCGTTTATTTCCAGATCTATTAAACCAAAAAATACAAAATATCTTGCTGCAATTTATTCTTGTTTATTTTACTTGGCGTTCAATCTATCAATCTACTACGAATTTACCTCACATCCTTTGCCTATCTTGAGTCACCGTACCCCGAAAGGGATTGACAACCCCTTTAACACGTCGGGTTGCGAGGTGTTGTTCTTTGTGTGCAGGGGCTGTTTACGTTGTGTTGCTTGGTTCTCCTACTGGTTCGATAACCTTGGTTTCATATATGAGGGAAATACCTACCACCGTTGTGTTGCATCATCCCTTCCTCTTTGGGGAAATACCGACGTAGATTCAAGCGACATCAAAATGAATTTCTGGTGCCATTGCCGGGGAGGATCTTCAACATAACCAGGTTCCTAATCAAAAATCTCATCTCCTTGCAATTTACATTATTTGCCTCTCTTTTTCCTCTCCCCCACTTCACAAAAATTTACCATTTTATTTGCTCCTCTTTTTCCCCGATCTCTTGTCTCTAGTACTGATGGCTAGCGTCCCTACTTCTCCTTTGTCACCAGATTTTGAAGTTCTTTACTTCAAGCAAAGACAAGGAGAAAATTTGAAAGATGCCTAGTATAGGCTTATGGAATTGTATCATGTTTCTAACCTAAAGGGGGATGCTAAGGTTTTGCTTCGTAATTTTTGCATAGGATTAGCTTTGCATCATAGATAACTTCTTGATTTTGCCACTAAAGGAAATTTTATTGAGCTTGATGCAAACGCTGCCTATGAAATCTTGGAAGGAATTTTGGGAATTCCACCCCAAAAGAAGGGGTTTTCCTTTACCCCTAAGGGATATCAATTTTTGGACAAACTAGGTGATTTACATAAACATATGGTCGAAATACAGAAATATAATGAACCCCTCAAGCACCTCAACGGTAGTATCAATCGCATGAATACCTTGATTACTCTTTGCAACAAGCGATTGGATATTTTGGATCTTAAGATGGTTTCTTTTCCGGAGAATTTAGGGAAGCGTAAAGAGCCTCCCGGGTTTGAGAAAATCCTTACAAAAGTTGCTAAAACTTCGGAAGACAAAACTTAGATCCTTGCTTTATGCCTAGCTAAGGGTGTAAAACTATAACGCTTGTTGGGCGGCAACCCAATGAATAAAATTTATTTTTGCCTTTTGATTTCTGTTCTTGAGTTTAGACAATTATGCTACTGTTATGATTGTGTTTTTTGTGTTTTAATTAGTGTTTGTGCCAAGTAAAGCCTTTAGGATCTTCTCATGTGATAGTTGTTTGATCTTGCTGAAAAAGACAGAAACTTTGCGCTCATGAAAATAATTATAATAAATCACAGAAAAGATATTTTTCCCTGATTCTTTTTTCATAAGATTAATATACAAATTATGATGGTCTTCCTAATTTGGTAGAATTTGTGGAGTTACATAAGTATTCGAAAGTTCCAGATTAATACAGACAGTTCTGTTTTGATAGATTCTGTTTTCTTTGGGTTGTGTGCTTATTTTGATGGCTCTATGGCTTTCTTTGATGAGTTTTTGCCATATAAAAGTTGGAATATAGTAGATATAATACAAAAACAAAATAAGAATTGGTTTTACACAGCACTTATAGTAGTGGTTTGCTTTCTTTTACTAACGGATCTCACAAGGGTTTTATTGAGTTTTGTGTGATTGAAGTTTTCAAGTTTTGGGTTATGTTATGATGGATGAAAGAAGGATAGAAGATCCTAACCTTGGGGATGCCCTGGCATCCCAAGCTATTATCCAAAAATGAGCAACCAGCTAAGCTTGGGGATGCCCCCAAGTTGCATCCCCTGTTTCTTCTGACGACCATCGGAATTTGACTCGAGACTATATTTTCATTCGTCACATGATATGTGTTTTGCTTGAAGCTTCTTGTATGATATGTGTCTTTGCTTGTTTTATTTTGTGTTTTAAGTCATCAATACTTGCTGGACATACCTATTTGAGAGAGCCAAAATTATGTCATGACTTGTTAGAATTGCTCTATATGGTTCACTTAAATTTTTATGAGCAATGGACTTGCTCTAGTGCTTCACTTATATCTTTTTGAGCACGGTGTGCTTAGTACTTTTGAAGAAATGCTCTCTTGCTTCACTTAAATTGCTTTGAGAGAAAGAAAATATGTTATGCTCATGATCTTCACTTATATTTGTTTGGGCTTATAAAAAGCAACACATGAAAATTAGTCCCAAAGTGATAGATATCCAAGAAGGATAAAGAAAGAAAACAAATTTATGTCATGAAGATCATTGGACAAAATAAACTTGATTCTTAGTAATAGTTTTGAGTTATGATGATGTGATATGTGAGTTATGTTGATTAGTTATTGTGCTCTAATAAGAATATTGGTGTTAAGGTTTGTGATTCCCTATGCATGCACGAAAGTCAATAATCATGAAATAAAAACTATGTCCTACTTCTGGTGCATTATTCGGTGTTAATTATGCTTAATGCTTGCTTATGAGATTATTCGTTTCTTGGTTGGTCGCTTCTCAATCATTTTGCTAGCCTTCATTTTGCACCAAGTATGACCTCTACTTGTGCATCCAAAAACCTTTAAACCAGGTTTGCCATATGAGTCCACTACCTTGGTTTCATATCTGAGGGAAATACCTACCACCGCTGTGCTGCATCATCCCTTCCTCTTTGGGGAAATACCAACGTAGCTTCAAGCGACATCAAAAGGAATTTCTGGCGCCATTGCCGGGGAGGATCACGTTAACATATTCTCCCATCAACGTGCCAATTTCTGGCGCCGTTGCCGGGGAAGTATCTTCAACATAACCAGGTTCCTAATCACAAATCTCATCTCCTTGTAATTTACATTATTTGCCTCTCGTTTTCCTCTCCCCCACTTCACAAAAATTTGCCGTTTTACTCGCCTCACTTTTTCCGTTCGCCGTTTTCTTGCTGGATCTGTTTTTGAGTGCAATCTTGTTGTGTGGTCACCATGACTCAAGAGAACACCAAACTATGTGACTTCTCAAATACCAACTACAATGATTTTATTGGCACTCTGCTCGCTCCTCCGCCACTAGTGCGGAGACTTGTGATATTAATACTGCTTTGCTAAATCTTATTTTGAAAGACCAATTTTCGGTGTACTAGAGTAGGGGTACCCTAGTATCCCGAACTTGTCCACGGGCAGTCGCAGCGCCCCGCGGCAAGGCTTGCCGGGCGACCGCCAAGGTCCTCCGTGGTTCCCTTGGAGCCATTCAAGAACAAAGTATTCAAGCCAAGGAGACAAGGCCCCGGCAAGAGGAGCTTGCCGGGAAGGCCAACCAAGGCATTTCGAGGAACTTGCCGCGACGCGCCACGCGTCCCGGCAAGACCCGGTGAGCGACAAGCTTCCGGACGCGACAAGACAACGGCCGCGGCAAGGCGCTTGCCGTGGCAGGTTATCACTCTGCACCCGTGCTCAAGCGCATCCACCAACGTGTCGCCCTGGGGCCTTCCCAGGCGCGCGTGGCAGGAGGCTGAGCAGCCAGCGGTGCAAGGTGGCAAGCGACGCTGACAAGATTACCATCGTGGCGAACGGTGGCGTCCCTGATGGTCCTTTTCTGCACTGCTTGGGCGACACAGACGGGCATTTAATGCCTTTGTCCCCTGCCGTCAGGGTTAGGTAGGATGCACTGTGCAGGTAGCTGTACCAACCGTAACTCCTTTTCCATTTTTACCCTCGTCTGCGTTGCCACCTGTCGGTGACCCCTTGAGCGTATAAAAGGAGGCCCATGCGCAACGTAGAGGGGGTTCGGACCCAGAAAATCACACACGCTCGGTCTCGTTAGCAGCTAGAGTGTGCTGTAGCACTCAGCGCTCCTGAGCAAGAACACAATACAATCAGACAAGCAGCGGTAGGAGTATTATCTCTCCGGAGAGCTCCGAAGCTGGGTAAACTGCTCGTGTGTTTCGCCTCGATCTGCTCTTCGCGCGGCCTCCGCCCCCTGCCGAACCGAAAGGGGTTCGGTCCGCCGGCCCCATAGGTGTTCGTGGATCAGCTTCCCCGACATCTTTGGCGCGCCAGGTAGGGGGCGTCGAGATTGTGTGAACCTGATCCGGTGTGCACACGAGCTAGATCTTCATCTTCTTCATCGACATGCCACCAAAGAAGAAAACTTCGGCGGCAGCTGCTCCGTCCACGTCACTTCCACCACCACCGAAGCAAACGGGTGGTGGAGTAGACACCGGCGGAAGAACGGACGTCGACGAGGAAGCTCACGATGCTGCCGGGTCCAAGGACAAGGCTGCACAGACCTCGGCGTCCGTACATGTACCGCGCCCATCTCAGGAGGCGCAGGACCGACAGCGTCATGGTACTCGCAGTACCATACGTCTGTTGAGCCAAGATCGAGCTGGTGGATCTCGGGGTGCTCAAGACCAGCATGCACGCCAACATGCTGGCACGAGCGAGGCACGGTCGCCTGGACGGGATACTGCTCCTTCTAACATAGTTAGAAGTCCGAGCATATCTCGCTCCTCGCACCGTTCGCCACTGCCTCCCACCACTCCAGTAGAAGCTTTGGCGCGAGCTCAACTGCTCTTGGATTACCCTCCAACGAAAGACAAGATCGACAGATGGAGGGCCACCATTCAGAGTCTCATCGGCTTCGCCAACGGCGACACTCCGCGGCAGCCGAGTGCATCGCTGCCGCGGCAGGACCGCCAGGCACGAGCCGGTGGCAACGAAACTGGTGGGGGTGCAACCACCATGCACTCTCCATCCCGAAGGCCAAGATCGCCGACTCGTCGGATCCACCTCGACAGCGACTCCACCGCATCATCAGATCCACGAGCTCGTCGCGATCAGCGCCAAGTTCTTCACGAACGACAGCAAGAAGACGCTCGTACTCGCATCGAGCGTCAAAGAGAAGCGCGATGTCAATCCGACAAGCGCGCTGGGCCCTCTTTTGACATGCATGCGCCAGGGGAACCAGGTGACTTGCCGTACGCGGTAGGTTGCCCTGCGTTCACTCATGAGCTGCGGCAAGTCCAGTGGCCCAGCACGAACAATTTCAAACCAGACGTACCAGAGAAGTACGACGGCAAGTCGCATCCGTCGGAGTTCCTCAGCATCTACACCATCGCGGTGCAAGCTGCCGGGGGACGGGACGACAAGATCCTTGCCAACTACTTCCCGCTGGTGCTCAAGCCCAATGTCAGATCCTGGCTCATGCACTTGCCGGACAACTCCATATCCTCCTAGGCAGACCTGTGCCATTAGTTTGTCGGCGCCTTTACGGGCGGCCACAAGCCTCATGGCCAAGAGAGCGACCTTCATCTGCTCGCCCAGAAGGAAGGAGAGACCCTGCGCAAGTACATTCAGAGATTCAGCCGCGTACAGCACAACATCCCAGACGTCCACCCTACCGCGGTAATCAGCGTGTTCCATCAGAACGTGCGAAACCGCAGGATGCGGGAGGAGATGGCGATGTGCAAGATCAGAGACGTCAGTGAGCTATATGCCCTGGCCGACAAGTGTGCACGTGCTGAGGAAGGGAGGAAACTCCCCGGAGAGAATACAGGAGCAGGAGGATCTGATAGTGAGGAGACTGCCCCGACAAGGAAGAACCAGCGGTGGAACAACAGGAAGAAGAAAGGCAAAGATGTGCTAGTTGTTGAGCAGTCCGGCAAGAAAGCCGAAGTTGGTAGCTCCGGCAAGGAGGTTGCCGCAGCTGTGGCGATCGCCGACAAGCAGGACAGCACCAACAAGCAGTACTGCAAGATCCACCGCACCAAGGGCCATGACCTCCAGAGCTGCAAGAAGGTCGAGCAGCTTGTTGAGCAGGAAAAAGCTGAATACGAGCGATGCGACAAGGAGAAAGCCCAGGAAGGTGCTGGAGGAGCTGGCAAGAAACGTCCCGGCCGAGGAGGACGCCGCGGCAAGGCCAAGCAGTGGCAAGGAGACAGACCTCCCCGCGGCCGCGACAAGGATGAAGATGACGACGACGATGAAGATATGGATGATGACGAGACTGACGAGCAGGAGTTCCAGAAAGCCATAGAGGTCCTGTGCGTTGACGGTGGTGCTTCTCTACATACTTCACACCGCCAGATCAAGCAGTGGGTGCGGGAAGTTAATGCGGCAGAACCACCCATCGAGTCATGCAAGCCTCTGAAATGGTCCAGCACGCCTATCATCTTTGATATTGAGGACCACCCTAATCGCATAACTGCGGTCGGGTGCTTGCCGATGTTGGTTTCACCAACTATCCGCAACCTCAAGGTCACTAAGATGCTAGTTGACGGCGGGGCTGGCTTGAACTTGATCTCCTCCGCGGTACTCCAGAAACTCCAAATCCCTGATAGCGAGCTCGAAGAGACCGACACATTCCAAGGAATCAATCCGGGAAGGAGCAAGCCGAAGGGGAAGATCACGTTGCCGGTAACATTTGGCAGCGAGTTGAACTTCAGGACTGAGGGGGTCACTTTTGACGTTGCTGATTTTCCATTGCCTTACAATGGGATACTCGGCCGTCCAGCGCTCGCCAAATTCATGGCAGCCTCTCACTATGCATACAACGTGCTGAAGATGCCAGGCCCGATAAGTGTCATCTCTGTCCCTGGCGACAAGAAGGATGCTCTTATTTGTGCCGACAAGATCTACCAGGAAGCAGTAGCAGCAGCAACAGATCGCAAGTCACTTGCCGTTGAAGCTCCCGGGGCGAAGAAGAAGACCAAGTCCGGTAAGAGCTCTGATGCCCACTCCGGCAAGCGCACCTCTTCAGAGTGCTGCGCTACCATCGAGGACGCACCATCGAGCTCCACCGGCAAGTGTAAGAAGACAATGGCAGCTCCACCGGCAAGTGTAAGAAGACAATGGCAGCTCCACCAGAGACCAAGAAGGTGTCCGCCAAGGAGGACGGCACTGGTGGTACCTTCACCATCAGTGCCACTCTCGACCCTAAATAGGAAAGCGCGCTCATTGCTTTCCTGCAGGCGAACGTCGACGTGTTTGCATGGCAACCGTCTGACATCCCCGGTGTTCCCAGGAAAGTAATCGAGCACCATCTTGCCGTCTGTCCTCATGCACGGCCCGTCAAGCAGAAAGTCAGGAAACAGGCAGTGGAGCGCCAAGAATTCATTGCAGAAGAGATCAAGAAATTGGAAGCAGCAGGCCTTGTCAGAGGAGTGCTTCATCCTACGTGGTTGGCCAATCCTGTAGTCGTGCGTAAGGCAAACGGGAAATGGAGGCTTTGTATCGACTTTACCGATGTCAATAAAGCTTGTCCCAAAGACCCATTTCCCTTGCCGCGCATCGACCAGATTGTTGACTCCACAGCCGGATGTGACTTGCTATCATTTCTTGATGCATACTTAGGATACCATCAGATCTTCATGGCAGAAGAGGATGAGGAGAAGACCGCGTTCATCAACCCATCTGGCACATACTGTTTCGTACGGATGCCTTTCGGTTTAAAGAATGCTGGTTCAACATTTGCAAGGGTAGTTCATGACGCTTTTGAGCCACAAATGCACAGAAATGTGGAAGCCTACATGGATGACATAGTGGTCAAGAGCAAGGACAAGGCAACTCTGATTCAAGATTTAGACGAAACCTTTGCAAATCTGCGCAGGATCAACCTCAAGCTTAACCCGAGAAGTGTGTGTTTGGAGTCCCTTCCGGCAAGCTTCTCGGGTTCTTCGTGTCTCAGCGGGGAATTGAAGCCAATCCCGACAAGATCAAGGCCATTGAGCAGATTGAAGTACCGAAGCACGTCAAGGATGTACGAAGACTTGCCGGTTGCGTAGCTGCTCTCAGCAGGTTTATCTCTAGGTCTGCTGAGCGCGCCCTGCCATTTTTTAAAATATTGAAAAAGGCGGGTCCAATGGAATGGACTCCGGAAGCAGAGGCTGCGCTGCAGGACTTAAAGAGATACCTGTCCTCCACTCCAACACTTGTCGCACCTAAACCACAAGCGAAGTTGCTGCTGTATATAGCGGCAACCAATCAAGTGGTTAGTGCTGCGTTAGTATCACAGAGGGAGGCGGATGATGAGCCAGCAACCACGGCAGATGCATCCAGCGACAAGTAGAGGACTTCACCGGCAAGCTCTGGTCCCGACAAGGATGGATCTGCGCAGGAGCATGAGAAGATGCAGAAGAGAATGGTGCAGCGCCCAGTTTACTTTGTCAGTTCCCTTCTGCAGGGGGCTAGGTCAAGGTACTCTGGTGTGCAGAAATTGCTTTTCGGCCTCCTCATGGCCTCGAGAAAGCTGCGCCATTACTTCCAAGCACATGAGATCACAGTCGTCACTCACTTTCTGCTGAAGAGGATACTGCAGAATCCAGAAGCAACAGGTAGGATTGTCGAGTGGGCACTGGAACTATCAAGCTTTGGCCTCAAGTTTGAGAGCACTTCAACTATCCAAAGCAGAGCATTGGCAGAATTCATAGCAGAATGGACGCCAACACCAGATGAAGAGATTCCAGAAATGAGCATCCCCATCAAGGAAGCAAGCAAAGAGTGGCTGATGTACTTTGATGGTGCCTTCTCGCTGCAAGGCGCCGGTGCAGGCGTGCTACTTGTTGCACCCACCGGAGAACACCTCAAGTACGTAGTCCAGATGCACTTCCCCAAGGAGCAAGCAACGAACAATACTGCAGAGTATGAAGGATTGCTTGCCGGTCTCAGGATCGCGGTAGACCTTGGGGTCAAGAAGCTCATTGTCAGGGGTGACTCGCAGCTTGTCGTCCGCCAAGTGAACAAGAATTATCAGAGTCCGTTAATGGAAGCTTACGTTGATGAAGTGAGAAAGCTAGAAGAGCACTTTGACGGCCTACAAATGGAGCATGTCCCAAGAGCTCAGAACGACATTGCTGATGGCCTGTCAAAGTGCGCCGCACTTAAGTTACCTGTGGAACCAGGGATCTTTGTGCTCAAGCTGACTCAACCATCCGTAACACCATCAACTGGACAAAGCAAGAAGAGGAAGTTGATTTCTGGTGACTATTTTCCGGCAGAGCTTCCCGAAGCCGCCGCCAAGAAGGTCCTCAAGATCAACACCAAGGGTGCTGCGGAGCAGTCTGCTCCGGTGAGCCCTAGGGCTTGTTCCGTTGAAGTAGACGCTCCCGACAAGTTTTTCTCCGGCAAGCTTGCCGGGGGACATCAAGCTCCAGCAGAGCCACAGGTTCTTGCCGTAGAAGCGGATGTTCCCACAAAAACAGAGGTGCCTTTAGTCCTTGTTGTCGAGCCGCAAGCTCCAGCATGGGCACAGCAGATTGTCCGTTTCCTTCAAACAGGAGAACTTCCCGATGAGCAAGAAGAAGCGGAAAGAGTAGCCCGGCAGTCAAGTATGTACCAGTTTGTCGACAGCACACTGTACAGAATAAGACTCAACAGCGTTAAATTGAAGTGTATTCGCCGGGAAGAAGGACAAGAGCTGTTGGCAGAGATACATGGAGGCATATGTGGTCACCACATTGGCGCAAGAGCACTTGCCGGCAAAGCGTTCCGGCAGGGTTTCTTTTGGCCGACAGCCCTCCAGGATGCAACTGCACAAGTAACCAAGTGTGAAGCGTGCCAGTTCCATTCCAAGCAAATACACCAGCTAGCTCAAGCTCTCCAGACGATCCCTTTATCCTGGCCATTTTCGGTCTGGGGGCTCGACATCCTCGGCCCCTTTCCCCGAGCTGTCGGGGGCTTTGAGTACATGTACGTTGCAATCGACAAGTTCACAAAGTGGCCGGAAGTGGAACCAGTGAGGAAGGTGACAGCACAGTCAGCAGTCAAGTTCTTCAGGTCGATTGTTTGCCGCTTCGGGATCCCTAACAGGATCATCACCGACAACGGCACACAATTCACGAGCCGCACCTTCATGCAGTACGTCCAAGATCTTGGCGCCAAGGTCTGCTTCGCTTCTGTTGCTCATCCGAGAAGCAACGGTCAAGCGGAGAGGGCAAATGCTGAAGTGCTGCGTGGGCTCAAGACCAGAACTTTTGACAGGCTGCACAAGTGCGGAAAGAACTGGATTGAGGAGCTGTCGGTGGCTCATTGGTCGATCAGGACGATGCCAAATCGAGCCACCGGCCAGACACCTTTCGCTCTAGTCTATGGAGCAGAGGCAGTTCTCCCCACGGAACTCGTATACGGATCACCTCGAGTGCTCGCTTATGATGAGCTCGAGCAAGAGCAGCTGCGACAAGATGACGCACTGCTCCTTGAGGAGGACCGTCTTCAGGCTGCTGTACGAGCTGCTCGAAACCAGCAAGCTTTGCGCCACTATCATAGCCGCAAAGTTAATGCCAGAAGTTTCGAGGAAGGCGACCTTGTTCTTCGGCGCGTTCAATCCGCCAAGAATTCCAACAAGTTGACACCGAAGTGGGAAGGCCCTTACCGGGTGAAACGAGTCACGAGGCCTGGCGCTGTCCGCCTTGAGACCGAAGATGGCATTCCGGTGAGCAACTCCTGGAACATTGAGCATCTTCGTAAGTTTTACCCGTAGGGCGCGGTTGCCGGAACCTGTTCCGGCAACCACCTTTTGTACAAGTATTGCCGATGTTGCATGTAATCCTTTGTACAAAGCCGGGCGCAGACCCCGTGCATAAGTAAAGCTCATGTGCTCCGCACATCAAGTCAATTTCATGCTTTCTACTTTATATTTGCATGCGTTATCTGACACTTTGTGCAGCACCTACCCCCGGTAAGCAATAATGAGCCGTAAGGCTCCATATCTTTATTTTCTCTTCTTTCTTTTTCTCAAATAGGAAAGGAAGATTCCCTCGCACACAAGTTTGCCGGGGGGAAAGGAGAAGATAATGGTGTGGATCAGGCATCGTTCAAGGAAGTTTCGCCTTACCGGGTTACCGGAAAGCAAGCGACAGAAAAGCTAAGTTGCCAAAGTTTGAGCAATCAGTTTTTAAAATTTTAAGTTATCTTCCTCGAACGACCGTGCTTTGTATGGAAAACCTGTGCGCAGAGGAACCAACTTGTAGCTAGTTGCGCCCTTACTTTGTTTCGAGTCCGCTCAACAACTTAAGTGAGCTGCGACTAGTAGCGACAAGGTTTCTTGTCGGTAGCGGCACCGCCAGCAGGCTGCTGACATCCCGCACTCAGCGCTCGCGGCTAAGGTGCCTGCGCCGGCAAGTTCCCTAAAAGCGTAGGGCAGAAACATACAAAGGAAGGAATCAAGTAAAGGAAATAACATAGCAAATCTCTACCCAAAATAGAGTTATATTACAAGATAGCTTGTCGCAGCTCTAACAGATTGTTCTCATGACATGACTAGCAGCGACAAGGAGAAAGAGAAAATGGGCGGCCTAATCTACGCGATCGCCCTCAATCCTCTTGATCCCGCTCACCTTGTCCACAATGGGTGCGACAAGGGCCTTGAGCGCTTCCAGATCAGCATCCGGCGGCAAGGACTTGAGGACGTTGGTGAAGTTGAGGCCTGGGTTGCGGAAGGCCACCTTCATCAGCACCTTCTGGAGAGCTCCTGCGCAGATCTTGCGCGACTCGTCGGCCAGCTGCTTTGGGATCTTCTCCCGGAGTCGCTGGAGGGCCGTCGCCATGCCTTTGAAGAACAAGCTGAGCTTGGCGCTGGGTTGGAGGTGCTCGTCGGAGGAGTACCCGAGATCCTCCATCCCCAGCTGCGCCAGCTCCCCGTCGATGGCAGCGGCAAGATCCACAAGACCCTTAGTCCAGTGCTCCACAGTCTCCCTGAAGGCGTCGTGGGCGGCAGCAGCATTCGCCAGTAGCGCCTCGTCGGCCTTGATCTTCTCCGACAAGGCCACCTCCCGCTCCCTGGCGCCATCCAACGTCTGAGTCAAAGTAGCCAACTTCAACTCGAGATCTGCATTGGAATCCTTGGCGGCGCTGAGCTCCTTGCTCCTCTTAGCGAGAAGACCCTGCAGCTCACCATGAGCGGCAGCATTCTTCTCGCGCTCACGCTTGAGCGCGGCAAGCTCCTCGCCACTCGCCCTAAGATCGGCTTCCAGCTGCGCCACCTTCATCTCCAGCTCCTTCTTGGCGGCCTCGGCAGCTTCGGCAGCATCCCTTGCTTCCTTGAGAGCCCCGCCAATTGCTTGCTCACGTGCGGCAAGCTCCTCCTCGTGGCTGTCAAGGTTGACCTTGAGCTGCGCCAACTCTCCTTCCTGCGCAAATAGATCTTCGGCGACAAGCCGTTGCTTCTCTTCAACTTCAGCCATGTCGAGGAGGAAGGCTTTCCGCTCCTCGAGAAGTTGCTCCCGCTCCTCCGCTAGGGACGGGAGAGTTTCCTGCCTGAGACAGTAGTACTCCCTCAGCTCCTTTGCGTCAAGCTGAGGGGGGAAGATGGCCCGCTCCTTCCGCAGCGCCGCGAGCCGTTGTGCCTCGACCGGTTTCACGCCCTTCCCCTTGTCGGCTTTCAGAGCCATGGCGGAGGTGGTGGGGGAGATCGACGGCATTGGTGGTGCTGGTGGCAATGGGGGGCAGAGCGCTGCTCTTTTTCAGCTTCGGGAAGAAGGGGGGAGCGGCGGAGATTTCTGAGACTGGAGTAGCAACCGGCGAAGTGGGCAAACTGCCCCTGTTTCCCCTGCTTATAAAGAGGGAGGGGCGGACGTTTTGCCCTTTCGAATAAAGAAACCACCCACGATCTCTCCCACGATGCCGCATTCAACGCGTGCCGTTCGGGGAGGGCGCGGTGGATACGGAGTAAGATACAGCGTGACCCAGGCCGCGCGTGCCCGTGCCCTGCTTTGGGCCTGGCCCAACAGCGCTCGGCACCGTGTGTGGCCCAGGCCCGGGGGCTCCTGTCGGTGTACTAGAGTAGGGGTACCCTAGTATCCCGAACTTGTGCACGAGCAGTCGCAGCGCCCCGCGGCAAGGCTTGCCGGGCGACCGCCAAGGTCCTCCATGGTTCCCTTGGAGCCATTCAAGAACAAAGTATTCAAGCCAAGGAGACAAGGCCCCGGCAAGAGGAGCTTGCCGGGAAGGCCAACCAAGGCATTTCGAGGAACTTGCCGCGACGCGCCACGCGTCCCGGCAAGACCCGGTGAGCGACAAGGTTCCGGACACGACAAGACAATGGCCGCGGCAAGGCGCTTGCCGCGACAAGTTATCACTCTGCACCCGCGCTCCAGCGCATCCACCAACGTGTCACCCTGGGGCCTTCCCAGGCGCGCGTGGCAGGAGGCTGAGCAGCCAGCGGTGCGAGGTGGCAAGCGACACTGACAAGATTACCATCGTGGCGAACGGTGGCGTCCCTGACGGTCCTTTTCTGCACTGTTTGGGCGACACAGACGGGCATTTAATGCCTTTGTCCCCTGCCGTCAGGGTTAGGTAGGATGCACTGTGCAGGTAGCTGTACCAACCGCAACTCCTTTTCCATTTTTACCCTCGTCTGCGTTGCCACCTGTCGGTGACCCCTTGAGCGTATAAAAGGAGGCCCATGCGCAACGTAGAGGGGGTTCGGACCCAGAAAATCACACACGCTCGATCTCATTAGCAGCTAGAGTGTGCTGTAGCACTCAGCGCTCCTGAGCAAGAACACAATACAATCAGACAAGCAGCAGTAGGAGTATTATCTCTCCGGAGAGCTCCGAAGCTGGGTAAACTGCTCGTGTGTTTCGCCTCGATCTGCTCTTTGTGCGGCCTCCGCCCCCCGCCGAACCGAAAGGGGCTCGGTCCGCCGGCCCCATAGGTGTTCGTGGATCAGCTTCCCCGACACCAATTTTCTGGTACTCCTAATGAGGATGCCGCGTCCCATCTTAATACCTTCATGGAATTATGCGATATGCAAAAGAAAATAGATGTGGACAATGATGTGGTCAAGATGAAATTATTTCTGTTTTCTTTGCGTGATTCTGCAAAAATTTGGTTCTCTTCTTTGCCTCACAATAGTATCGATTCTTGGAATAAGTGCAAAGTTGCTTTTATCACTAAGTATTTTCCTCCCGCAAAAATTATTTCCTTTAGAACCCAGATCATGAATTTCAAGCAACTTGAACATGAGCATGTTGCACAATCTTGGGAAAGGATGAAAATGATGCTAAGGAATTGCCCAACTCATGGGTTAAATCTTTGGATGATCATATAAAAAATATATGCGGGGTTGAATTTTGTTTCTTGTAATCTTTTAGATTCTGCCGCGGGTGGTAATTTTATGGACATTACCTTGGGGTGAAGCCGCAAAATTTCTTGATAATATCATGGAAAATTATTCACAATGGCATACTCAAAGGGCTCCTACTAGTAAAAAAGCTAATTCGGTTGAAGAAATTTCTTCTTTGAGTGAAAAAGTTGATGCTCTTATGAAATTGGTTGCTAGTAAAAGTGCTCCTATTGATTTTAATGATATGCCTTTGTATACTTTGATTGAGCAAAATCGTGATGCGATAGATGTGAATTTTATTTCTCGCACTAATTTTAACAACAATGCTTATAGAGGTGATTTTAATCCTAGGCCCTTTCCTAGTAATTCCTCTAATAATTATGGTAATTCCTATGGAAATCAATCTTACAATAATAATAAGAATACCTCTGATCTTGAGAGCCATATTAAAGAATTTATCAATACATAAAAGGTTTTCAACACTTCCGTAGAACAAAAGTTGAATAAGATTGATGATTTGTCTAGAAGTCTTGATAGAATTGCTCATGATGTGGAAAATCTCAAGATGAAAAATTTTGTGCCTAAAGTAGATGAATCAACTAAAGCTCTTTATGTTTCTATGGATGTAAGTAGGAAAAGAACCGCTATGCTTAGAGCTAAAAGAGAATTTTTAGAAAAAGGCGTTTTCTAGTGATTTCTTTCACAAAAGTGATGAAGATCTTAAAATGATTGGTATTTCTTATATTGATTCCTTTTTTATTAAAATTACTATTGATGAAAAAGGGACTGGAGAAGAGTCAACTTTAGGTAGAAGGCGTCCCAATTTCGGAGGTTGAAAATCTTGTTGAGAAACTTGATAAAAGTGGGTTTGAAGAGGTCAAAACTTTAGCTAGTGATGTGCCCACTCTTTTGGATTACAAAGATTTTAATTATGATAGTTGCTCTTTGATTGATTGTATTTATTTGTTGCAATCCATGATAAATTCACCCCATGCCTATGAACAAAATAAAGCTTTTACTAAACATATTGTTGATGCCATGATGAAAGCTTTTCAAGAAAAAATGGAATTAGAAGTTTAAATTCATAGAAAATTGCATGATGAATGGGAACCTACTATCAAAGACAAGATTAAAAATTATGAGCGTTTTGCTTTGTGTGACTTGGGTGCTAGTGTTTCTACAATTTCGCAATCTTTATGTGATGTGCTTGGTCTTACCGATATTGAAGAATGCTCTTTAAATTTGCACTTAGAGGATTCTACTATTAAAAAGCCTATGGGAAGAATTAATGATGTTATTATTCTTGCAAATAGAAATTATGTGCCCATAGATTTTATTGTTCTTGATATTGATTGCAATCCGTCTTGTCCAATTATTCTTGGTAGACCGTTTTTACGCACTATTGGTGTTGTGATTGATATGAAAGAATGCAATATTAAGTTCCAATTTCCTTTGTGGAAGGGTATGGAACACTTTCCTGGAACAAGAATTAGGCCACCATATGAATAAATCATGAGCGCATTTTATGGATCTAGAACCAAAGGTGACAACACTTAGATCCTTGCTTTACGCCTAGCTAAGGGTGTAAAACTATAGCGCTTGTTGGGAGGCAATCCAATGAATAAAATTTATTTTTGCTTTTTGTTTTCTGTTCTTGAGTGTTAACACAATTATTCTACTGTTATGATTGTGTTTTTTTTGTTTTAATTAGTGTTTGTGCTAAGTAAAGCCTTTAGGATCTTCTGGGGTTATAGTTGTTTGATCTTGCTGAAAAAGACAAAAACTTTGTGGTCATGAAAATAATTATCATAAATCACAGGAAAGAGATTTTGCCCTGATTATTTTTGCAGAATATTAATATACAAATGATTCTGGTCTTCCTAATTTGGTAGAATTTTGGAGTTATAGAAGTATTCTAAAGTTCCAGATTACTACAGATAATTCTGTTTTGACACATTTTGTTTTCTTTGTGTTGTGTGCTTATTTTGATGGCTCTATGGTTTTCTTTGATGAGTTTTTGCCAAAGAAAAGTTGGAATACAGTAGATATAATACAAAAACAAAATAAGAATTGGTTTGACAAAGCACTTATAGTAGTGGTTTGCTTTCTTTTACTAACGGATCTCACAAGGGTTTTATTGAGTTTTGTGTGATTGAAGTTTTCAAGTTTTGGGTTATGTTATGATGGATGAAAGAAGGATAGAAGAGCCTAAGCTTGGGGATGCCCCGGCATCCCAAGATATTATCCAATAATGAGCAACCAACTAAGCTTGGGGATGCCCCGAGTGGCATCCCCTCTTTCTTCTAACGACCATCGGTATTTTACTTGAGACTATATTTTTATTCGTCAAATGATATGTGTTTTGCTTGGAGCGTCTTGTATGATATGTGTCTTTGCTTGATTTATTTTGTGTTTTAAGTCATCAATCCTTGCTGGACACACCTATTTTAGAGAGACAAAAAAATTTCATGACTTGGTAGAATTGCTCTCCATGCTTCACTTAAATTTTTTATGAGCAATGGACTTGCTCTAGTGCTTCACTTATATCTTTTTGAGCACGGTGTGCTTAGTACTTTTGAAGAAATGCTCTCTTGCTTCACTCAGATTTATTTGAGAGTTAGTAAAATTTTGAAGAAATTCTCTCTTGCTTCACTTAAATTATTTCGAGAGAAAGAAATTATGTTATGCTCATGATCTTCACTTTTATTTGTTTGGGCTTATAAAAAGCAACACATGAAAATTAGTCACAAAGTGATAGATATCCAAGAAGGATAAAGAAAGAAAAAAAATTATGTCATGAAGATCATTGAACAAAATAAACTTGATTCTTAGTAATAGTTTTGAGATATGATGATGTGATATGTGAGTTATGTTGATGAGTAATTGTGCTCTAGTGAGAATATTGGTGTTAAGGTTTGTGATTCCCTATGCATGCACGAAAGTGAATAATCATGCAATGAAAATTATATCCTACTTGTGGTGCATTATTCAGTGTTAATTATGCTTAATGCTTGCTTATGAGATTATTCATTTCTTGGTTGGTCGCTTCTCAATCTTTTTGCTAGCCTTCATTTTGCACCAAGTATGACCTCTACTTATGCATCCAAATTCCTTTAAACCAGTTTTGCCATATGAGTCCACTATATCTACCAATATGCGGTATTCTTTTGCCGTTCTAAGCAAATTTGCATGTGCCATCTCTAATTTTCAAAATAAACTTGTATATTGTGTGTTTGTTTTGCTCGCGGAACGGTAATAGGTAGCTAATATTTTCCATGCTAGATGTGTTATTCTCATGATGAGTGTTTATTCACTTGTCATTGCACGAGAGTAAGGCAAAGGTACTAGGGATGCTCAGTCCCGAAATGCAAAAAATGAATTTACTTTATGTTGTCAAATAATAAATTCCTTGGAAAGTGTTGGTATGGAGGGCACCCGTGGATACGGCTAGCCATGGAAAGTGAAAGTTATGGTGGAAAAAGGAATAAACTTTATTTTCTGTTTGGGAACCGCCTATGATATATCTAGCATGGAAAGTGTTGGGATGCTCCAAGTCGTCTCCGTTGGTGGGATGGATACACCTCCCAAATTGTTTTTATCTCTATTTTTTCGCTTTGAGCTCTAGCACCTCTACAAATCCCTACTTCCCTCTGAGAAGGGCATTCCTTTTACTTTATGCAATTTTTATTTTTTGAAATTGAGTCTCCATCCTCTCTTATAAAAGCACCAACTAGGGGACAATATGATCGTACTTAAGTATTGGGTGTAGTTAATATTCGAGTATGTTTCATGAATGGATCAATGTTTGAGCATGATGGGCTAGGGATAACTTGTTTTAGCATTGGTATTTTGAAAGACATGGTTGCTTGTTGATATGCTTGAGTATCTAAATTATTATGTCAAAACTAGACTATTGATTTGAATCACATAAAAGTCCAAATGTCCATGCTATGAAGAAAAGAATACTACATGACATGATAAACAGCACTCCACATCAAAAATTCTGTTCTTTTCACTTACCTACTCGAGGACGAGCAATAGTTAAGCTTGGGGATGCTGATACGTCTCCAACGTACCTATATTTTTTGATTATTCCATGTTGTTTTATTATCAATCTTGGATGTTTTATAATCATTTTATAGTCATTTTATATCATTTTTTGGTACTAACCTATTGACATAGTGCCAAGTGCCAGTTGCTGTTTTCTACATGTTTTTTACATCGCAGGAAATCAATATCAGACGGAGTCCAAATGCCACGAAACTTTACAATGATTTTTTATGGACCAAAGGAAGAAGTTGGGCCCTGGTTGCACCTGGGGGGAGTCCCGAGGAGGGGACAACCCACCAGAGCATGCCAGGAGACCCAGGCGCGCCCTGGCGGGTTGTGCCCACCTCGGGTGCCCCCCAGACCGCCTCTTTGCTCTATAAATACCCCAATATTCCAGAAACCCTAGGGGAGTCGACGAAATTTTCATCCAGCGGCCGCAGAGTCCAGAACCACGAGATCTAACCTAAACACCATCACGGAGGGGTTCACCACTTCCATTGGTGCCTTTTCTATGATGCGTGAGTAGTTCTTTGTAGACCTTCGGGTCCGTAGTTAGTAGCTAGATGGATACCTCTCTCTCTCTTGATTATCAATACAATGGTCTCTTTAAGATCCATATGATGTAAGTCTTTTGGTGGTGTGTTTGTTGGGATCTGATGAACTTCGAGTTTATGATCAGTTATATCTTTTTATATCCATGAAAGTTATTTGAGTTCTTTGATCTCTTATATGCGTGACCTCTTATAGCCTCATATTTCTTATCTGATATTTTGGTTTTGTTTGGCCAACTTGATCTATTTATCTTGCAATGGGAAGAGGTGCCCGGTAGTGGGTTCGATCTTACGGTGCTTGATCCTAGTGACAGAAAGGGAAACGACGCGTATGTTTATCTCTTATATGCTCCTAAGGATAAAAAGACGGGATCCATATCTTCTGCAATAGATAAACATATCTTGTCTAAATCATGTCATCGTTCTTCTTGCGTTACTCCGTTTTCCCATGAAGAATACACTAGATGCATGCTGGATAGCAGTCGATATGTGGAGTAATAGTAGTAGATGAAGGTAGGAGTCGGTCTACTAATCTTGGACGTGATGCCTATGTAATGATCATTGCCTGGATATCGTCATGATTATTTGAAGTTATATGAATTGCCCAACAGTAATTTGTTCACCCACCGTTGCTATCTTTTTTGAGAGAAGCCACTGGTGAAACCTACGGCCCACGGGTCTTCTTTCTCATATATTTGCCTTGCGATCAACTTTTTCCTTGCGTTTATTTTCAGATCTATTAAACCAAAAAATACCTTGCTGCAATTTATTCTTATTTATTTTATTTGGCGTTCGATCTATCAATCTACTACAAATACCTCATGTCCTTTGCCTATCTTGAGGCGTCGTACCCCGAAAGGGATTGACAACCCTTTTAACACGTCGGGTTGCGAGGTGTTGTTGTTTGTGTGCAGGGGCTGTTTACGTTGTCTTGCTTGGTTCTCCTACTGATTCGATAATCTTGGTTTCATGAGGGAAATACCTACCATCGCTGTGCTGCATCATCCCTTCCTCTTTGGGGAAATACCTACGTAGCTTCAAGCGACATCAGGGACGGGGAGGCCACCATCTAGCAGAAGAACAGCTTGACATGGCGGGCCAAGGCCGACGCTTTCGACCCGTGATACGTCTCCAACATATCTATAATTTTTGATTGTTCCATGCTATTATATTATCCATCTTGGATGTTTTATATGCATTTATATGCTATTTTATATGATTTTTGGGACTAACCTATTAACCTAGAGCCAAGTGCCAGTTTTTGTTTCTTCCTTGTTTTTGAGTTTTTACAGAAAAGGAATACAAAACAGAGTCCAATTGACCTGCCAATTTTGTGGATTTTTTATGGACCAGAAGAAGCCCCCGAAGCAAAAGAGTTGGGCCAGAAGAGTCCCGAGTCATCCACGAGGGTGGGGGCGTGCCCAACCCCCTGGTAGCGTGCCCCTACCTCGTGGCTGACTCGAAGACCCCGTGACATGAAACTGACGCCAATAATTCCTATAAGTATAGAAACCCTCAAAAAGAAACCTAGATCGAGAGTTCCACCACCGCAAGCCTCTGTAGCCACAAAAAACCAATCGGGGCCCTATTCTGGCACCCTGCCGGAGGGGGGAACCATCACCGATGGCCATCTTCGTCATTCCGGCGCTCTCCATAACGAGGAGGGAGTAGTTCACCCTCGGGGCTGAGGGTATGTACCAGTAGCTATGTATTTGATCTCTCTCTCTCTCTCTCTCTCTCTCTCTCTCTCTCTCTCGTGTTCTTATGGCATGATCCTGATGTACCGCGAGCTTTGCTATTATAGGTGGATCTTATGATGTTTTTCCCCCTCTACCGCTTTTAATGGATCGAGTTTTCCCTTTGAAGTTATTTTATCACATTGAGTCTAAGGATTTGAGAACACTTGATGTATGTCTTGCATGTGCTTATCTGTGGTGACAATGTGATATTCACGTGATCTACTTGATGTATGTTTTGGTGATAAACTTGCGGGTTCAGTGACCTTGTCAACTTATGTGTAGGCGTTGGCACACGTTTTCGTCTTGACTCTCTGGTAGAAACTTTGGGACACTCTTTGAAGTTCTTTGTGTTGGTTTGAATCGATGAATATGATATTGTGTGATGCATATCGTATAATCAAACCCGCGGATACTTGAGGTGACATTGGAGTATCTAGGTGACATTAGGGTTTTTGTTGATGTGTGTCTTAAGGTGTTATTTTACTACTAACTCTAGGTGTCGTGGTGGGCGCACGGCAGATGCCACGGTATGGCTAAAGAGAGGAGGAGACTCGAGGGCGCTGGTGAGCTCCAGAGGTGAGGTTGGCATGAGAGGGTGCGGGACGCCGGACATACCCAAGTTCGGGGCTCTCCGCGGAGATAACACCCCTAGTCCTGCCGAGTGTAGTTTGATGTTTGATAGTACAGTGTCGCTCCTAGAGCTGTATGGAGGAGGAGGAGGAAGGAAGGCTGGCCAAGGCTTAGGCTGCTCCCTCTCCCTGGGTGGATGTTGCTGCTTACTTTCTCTACTTGGTTGCCTGCCCGTATGCCTCGGCTCCTGGGGGGTTTTATAGACCAGCCCCTCAGGGGTACAATGGTAATGTTACAAGTTGGTGGGTCCGGGTTGTCGGCGTCCGTGGACTCGGGCTGGGACCCGCCAGGGCCTGTGGTTCACCGGGTTCCCCTAGGTGCGGGCCCCAAATGCCTAGGGGGACTGTGCGCCGTCTTGTCGATCATCAGGGCATGGCCGAGTCGAGTCGCGTATAGTGGCGCTCCGTCAGGTCGCCGCTTGCTGTCGTCAGCGGTGAGGGCGGGGGCACTATAGCCACGTTCCGGCTGACCAAAGGCATGGGCGGGGCATTGTTGCCTTGGTCATCGGTGGACGAAGAATCGTCCCATCGTACGGCCTGGATGGGACAGGAGCTGAGCCGTGGCTGGATTGCGGAGCACGCCACGGGGGGAGCTGGCTTTTTGTGGAAGCTTTGGTTGTGCCGGGTTCGGCTGCCTTGTGGTAGTTGTTGAGGCTGAGTCGACGCGTCTTGCCGGGTCGGAGAGTTCGGCTAGGTTGCGGTGCTTGGCCGGGTCGAGCGACCCGGCCAAGCGCGTGCCGGCTTGAGGGGCGATGCTGGCCCCGTTGTTTTTGAAAAGGATCCAGGTTCCGTTGCCTGCCCGCGGTTCATCCCCCCGATAGTAATCCCCGAAGTTGTGAAGGTCTGTCGTCTTCGAATGAGTGGGCCTTCGTAGTTTCCCCCTTAAGCAAGGTGGATTCTGCGAGCGCTGGGTCCGGCAACACCCACTATGTGCCGGTTTTCTCAGAAACCGGGTCGCGGTGTTCCGGATGGGCGGGAACAGAGGAGTTCGTCGAATCTTGGGGCAATCCCATGGGCTTCTCATGGGTGCCACGTGGTGCCCAGAAGTCAGAGGGGCCTGACAGGCCACGCACGTGACGGGACTGAACGACGGGCTGGGTCCCGGAGTGCACCCTTGGCCCACGCGCCCGGATTTATTGCGGCGTCCGGGGGTCGGTTGCTCTTCCCCGGGCAGTTACTGCGTGTGTACGTGCACACTTATTGCGGGGGCGTGGAAAGGGCGAGTGCACACGATTCCACTCTCCCACGCTCAAACTCTGGGTTATAAATCGGGGGGAGGGGGCAGGGGGCGGCGGACATCATTCTCGCTCGCGCCCTCCTGCCCCTTTGCTCTTGCTCTGCTCTTTGCAACCGACACACTGCGGCGCCTGCTGCCCCGAGCAGAACTTCGCTGTCGTCCATCTTCTTTCCCCTTCTCCTTCTTTTGTCCATGGCACTGCCGTCGGGCTCTTGGATGGGTTCGAGCATCACCACCGAAGACATTGCCCATCTTCGCGCGTCGTGGCGCTTGCCGCGGGAGACGGGTGTCGCCGTCCGTCTGTCGCGCGGCAAGCAGAGGCCGCGGCCCGAGGAGTCGGAGCGCGTGGTCTTCCTCACGTACTTCCAGCGCGGATTTGCGATGCCGGCGAGCACCTTCTTCCGCACATTTCTAGACTTCTTCGGGCTCCAGCCGCATCATCTTGGCACCGGCACCATCGTCCAACTTTCCGGCTTCATCACCCTCTGCGAGGGGTACCTGGGGGTCTAGCCTATGATCAACCTCTGGGCACGCTTCTTCTCCCTGAAGCAGCAGGGCCCGACGGCCGGAGAGTTCGCCGACTGTGGCGCCGCCGTCATCTCGAAGCGGTCGGGGGCGGACTGCCCCAAGATCCCGCTGGAGGATTCTGCCAAGAAATGGCAGAACTCCTTCTTCTACGTCCGCAACTTGGGTGCGGACCGCATCAATCTTCCTGCCTTCGCCATCGCGCAGCCGCGAGCGAAGATGAACTGGGGCTACTCCCCCAGGCGCCCATCATAGGAGATTCTCAATCTCTGTGACCGGTGATGGTGATGAGGACGCGAGAGGGGCTCACCGGCAACGACCTCATCACCGCGTTCATCATGCACCAGGTTCTCCCGCTGCAGAGGCGCTCCTACCTCATCAGCGAGATGGTCGGTCTTCAAGATCCCAACCGCATGGGGTCGACGCGCCTGACGATGGAGCAGATCGCGCGCCGAGTGAACGACATCTCCAAGGACAACCTTGGGGAGGACTGGCTGTTTAGCAAGGTGCCATACAGCGAGTCGAATCCGGCGCCACAGGTGAGTGTCTTGTCGCCTTACTTTGCTGTTGTGCACCTCCTCGTCCATCCTGACGTGACGTGGGAGGTGCTTCTGAATGCGATCAGGCATCCTTACGCCCGGGCTCCATCACAGGTGGCGCCGATGGCGCCGGAGGAGCCCGCGGCCCACGGCGGGGAGGAGGAAGCCGAGGCCGACACCGATGGTGGGCGTCGGGCGGGTAAGTCTTGTATGTCTCTTCGTGTATCTTGAGTTGTTGACCGCGACACGGCACGGGCGATGCTGACGCTGGTTGTTGGTGCAATGGCGTTAGGCGGGGGAGGCGGCGATGCGGGCGGATCCGGGTCATCACGCGGGGGCGGCGCTGAGCCGCCCGCATGGGGAGGACAACGTCGCGCCACGGCCCCGGGCCCCGAAGCGCAGGGCGGACCCGGCCGGGACCGGGAGGCCAGCCAAGATGAAGCGCGGCGCCGGGCATTGGAGGCCAACCCCAGTCCTGGTCTTGCCGGGGTAAGCTCCGTCTTCTGTGTGCATCTGGACTATCGATCTAGCCCTGTTTTTTGCTCATTCTGTCTTCTTCCTCTTCAGGTCGCCAATCGCGCTGGCGAGGGCGAGGGCGGACGCCGCGGCCGCCGAAGGGAACGCATTACGCAGGAGCCGGTCCAACCTCGTCGACCAGGTCGAGGCGGAGGGACGTGTCGACTCGTACATCGGCCTAGACCCGAACGACACTGACGGCTTGGCCTAGCGAGACAGGAACAGGGCCGAGGCTGAGCTGGAGGCGGCGTCGGTCTGGGCTTGGACTGACATGGCGGCAACATGGGCGTGAGCCGGCGCGGAGCCGGCCTGGCACGAGATGCCGGAGGGCTCGGTGGTGGCCGCGACGGTCTTCGAGCCGGCATCAGTAAGGGAGAGCGGCCGTGAGGGCTGGCCTAAGGTGGTGATCCTCGACCAGGAGGTCGTGGAGTTGGAGGATGATACCCCACCGCAGGTCGACGTTGTCGAGCGGGCGGGGGCTGATGGAGGTGATGGCAGCGCCGTCTTGGAGGAGGCGCTGCGAGCGGCAGTGCGCGAGGCGCCGCCGATGTTGGAGGAGGCACCACGGGCGGCGGTGCCGGAGGCCACCCTGGCAGCTAGGCCGGTGGTGGCGCAGCAGGCCGTCCCGGCGTCCGGACCGAAGGCGGCGACGCAGGGCGTCCCGGTGTCCGGGTCATCGACGGCGCCGGAGAGGACGTCGGAGGAGGTGCCGGCCGCATCGGGAGCGGCCAGCGGGGAGCACGCCTTGGTGCCCCGGCAGGGAGGGCACCGGGCCACCGCGTCGCAGCTGGCATGGAGCAGGGGCGCCGTGGTCTTCGGACCTCAGACCCAGGAGGAGGCGGCGATGGACGCCGTCAGCCGCCGTCTGCGTGGCCGGATGGACCGGCTCGAGGCCTTCGCCCAGGCCGAGGTGGAGCGGACACGTGACCTGGAGCGTGCCGTTCTGGAAGCTTCTTCTTTTTCGCAACTTCTTCTTTGTGGGGGCGCGCCAGCGCACCCACTGGGTGTAGCCCCCGAGGTTCGGGCCAACTATGTAGTAGTTGGGTCGAATCTTTAGAGTGCTGTTTTTGTCCTGATTTCTGCTTTCGTCAGCTACTCGACGCCTACCGGGTCGGCACCTTCTACCGTCTCCTGGGCAAGTACCGGGAGCTCAAAGAGCAGCTCGCCGGTAAGGAGGAGGAGCTTTGCGTCGCTGCAGGTATCTTCATGCTCTTTTCTAGTGGGGGGGCGCTAGCGCACCCACTGGTTGTAGCCCCCGAGATTCGGGCCAACTGTGTAATAGTTGGGCCAAATCTTAAGTCTTTCATTCTCCTTTGCTGAATCTTTCTTTTTCGTAGCCGAGGTGCTATCCTGGCAGACTCGTCTGCTCCGGGCTGGTCATCACTATGACCGGCTTGTTGCCGACACCGGCCTTCTTGGTGTCGAGGTGGCGTAGGCGAGGGCGGAGGCGGCCGCAGCCCGGCGGTCGCTCGACGAGGCCAACCAGCTGCAGGAGCAGCTGGCGGGTCATAAGAGCCGCCTCGAGGCCGAGGTGGAGCTCCTTAAGGCGGAAGCCGCCAAGGTGGTAGAGGCGCAGTAGGCCCTGGTGAAGGCGGACCAGCAGCGCGGCAGGCTGGCTGACGACAAGGGCCGACTCTAGGACGAGGTGGATCGCCTGCGGGGCAGGTTGCCACGGCTGAGGGGGCCCGCCAGGACAAGCCCGTCATCGCGAGGCAGCCGAGAAGGCGGTCAACGACAAGGACGCCGAGCTGAAGGCGGCCCTTGCCAAGGCGGCCGATTTGGAGAAGGCGCTCCAGGAGCGCGACCGCACCATTGATTGGGAGCAGCGTGGTACATTGCTCGAAGCACAGCACCTGGAAGAGTCCTTCTCCAGTAAGTACTTTTCTTGTGTTTTGCCGGGTCGGGATCCGGCCTTTCGTCCTTGTTGTCCTTTTTCTGATATGCTTCACTTTTTCTGGCAGGAGCCTTTCCGGAGACGCAACGGCTGGCGGAGGAAGCCGTCCGCTTTCAGCGTGACCCGACCAGAGTCGTTGGATCCGGAACGGACCTGCGGGTGGCGTGGACCTTCCCAGAGATCATCGCCGCCGCTGAGGCCCGCCTGCGGGTCTTGGGGGCGCAGATGGGGCGGCTGTCCAAGGCCGGCACCGTGATGATGGTGGCCCTTTGGCCAGACTCTGTCGAGCCAAGCAGCTTCACACGCCTGGCGCGTTGGGTGGAGATGGGGCCGGACCGGCTTCACGAGTGGCGCATCTCTGCTGCTCGTGCCGGTGCTGAGATGGCGCTCCGGTTCGCGCTGTCTTGGCATCCGGACCTGCAGCTGGACGCGCTGATGGGCTAGTGGGCCGGCTCGGAGCAGCTATTGCAGGAGGAAGCCAGCTGGGTTGCCTCCTGGGCCATCTACATCTCCGAGTTCGCCTTTCATGACGAGTTCCACCCAGAGCGGACGGAAGATGGCAGGGTCGTGGACGGCAACGACGACGGCCTGCTTCTCCACGATCCGAAGGGGAGCTCCGAGGAGACGGGCGTCTACCGCGACGGGGGTGCCGAGGAGGACACCGGTGCCTCGCTGGACCCGGAGGCCGCCAGGGGAGAGCCGTCGACGTCGCGACGCGGCGCCGGAGATGCCTGAGACATCTTAGTAGAATTTTTTGGGTAGCAGGTCCACCCACCCACTAGGGGTTTAGGGTGTAATGAACTCGGGCCATGGGCCTTTTAAATATTTATGTGTATATGTCGTGAATGTTTCTGCTTTTGCTTTTCGTTTTCAGACCGATTTCTTGCGCTTTTCCTTTCTCAAACCTCGCCCCCGCGAGTCAGACGGCCGAGGCTCCGGTCTGTGACAAGGAGTTCGGTTCTTCAAGAGGAGCGCGCAGGACTTGGGCTCTTCAAAATGTTGAGCGTGAGCGAAACACCCACTCGGCCGGCTGGCGGCAACCTGGCGGAGCCGGTTGGCGAGCAGTCGGTCGTGCGACTGTTCATTTTCCGAGTGCCGGGCTGGGTTGATCGACCCGGCTGCCTTTGACTTGGTGTTTGAAGCGTTAAGGAGCTCTGGCCCGTTGTGCTTGCTAGCCGACAGCTGAAGCCGGATCCGTGGCTTTAGCGTGAAGTGGGGGACCGCGACATCCTTACTGTATCAGGAATCACCAAGTAAGGCGGCGGGGTGGCAATCAAGAAGGCCAGCCCCCGAGCCCCGGGTCGAGAGTGTCGGACCGGTGGCCGGGTTCAGTGGCAAAGTGATGCGAAAAAAAGTAGGGACACAATAAGTTGGTCAACAAAAGGCAGCCCCCGACTCTCGTTCGGGGACCCCAGAGTTTCATGCGTTTACAAAAGGCGACGATACATACACTCGTGCGGCTAACTGTAAAACGGGCGGAGGAGTTCTGTGTTCCACGGCCGGGTCGTTTCTTCACCGGCGGTGTATCTCTTGCGCTTGTTTGACTTGCGCGCGTCGATGAGGTTGTAGGCATTGCGATCGTGCAAGGCCCTGCTCGTGATGAATGGGCCTCCCATGGAGGGGACAGCTTGTGCTGGCCTGCTTGCTCTTGAACGAGTCGGAGGACGAGGTCGCCCTCGCAGAACGCGAGGGGCTTAATCTTCTTGTTATGGTAGTGCCTCAGGCCTTGCTGGTAGATGGCCGAATGGCTGAGCGCCAGGAGACGGGCTTCTTCGAGTAGGTCGACGCCGTCCTCGCCGGCTTCTCTGGCTTCGGCTTCAGTGTACATCGCGATGCGCGGCGAGTCTAACTAGACATCGGTCGGGATGACGGCTTCGGCTCCATAGACGAGGAAGAACGGGGTCAAAACGGTCGACCGATTCGGCGTGGTGCGGAGACTCCAGAGGACGGCCGACAACTCGTCAAGCCAGCTGCCAGGTGAGCGGATGAGTGGCTCGACGAGTAGCGGCTTGATGCCGGACAGGATGAGTCCGTTGGCCCGCTCGACCTGCCCGTTAGACTGCGGGTGCGCAACGGAGGCCAGGTCAAGGCGGATGCTGGAGACGGAGCAGTATTGCTCAAGGCGTCCTTGGTGAAGTTGGTGTCGTTGTCCGTGATGATGTTGTTCGGCATGCCGTAGCAAACCGCTATGTCCTTGATAAACCGGACGACTGTTGGCCCGTCCAGTTTCTTGATTGGCCTTGCTTCGATCCACTTGGTGAACTTGTCCACTGCCACCAGCAGGTGCATCATGCTGCCTCGAGTGGTTTTGAACGGTCCCACCATGTCGAGTCCCCAGACCGCAAAGGGCCAGGCGATCGGGATGGTGCGGAGTGTTGACGCCGGCTGGTGGCTGTGCTTGCTGAAGCGCCGGCACCCCTCACACTTGAGAATGAGTTACTCGGCATCTTCGAGGATCGTGGGCTAGTAGAAGCCATGGCGGAACGCCATGGCCACCAGAGACCGCGACGCGGCATGGTGCCCGCATTCGCCCTGGTGTATGTCGAGGAGGTTGTCGATGCCCTGTTCCTGCTCGACGCACCACTGGAACACACTGGTGGAGCTGCGCTTGACGAGCTCATTGTTGATGATGTTGTAGACGGACGCTCGGCGCAGCACTTGCCAGGCTTCGGTCTCATCCATGGGGAGAACCCCGTTCTCCAGGAATACTGATATTGGGAGGGCCCAAGACGGAGCCGTAACCATGGGGAAGACGGCCACCAGGGTGGGTTCCGAGTCAGCAGCCCCCGAGCCGGGTTGAGCAGCCGCCGGGTCAAGGATGGCGACGGTCAGGTCTGGGGCGATGGCGGCCGGGTCGAGTTGAGCAGCCCCCGGGCTGGGTTCCGCAGCCCCGGGCCAGGTTCACCAGCCCTCGTGCTGGGTTGAGATGCGGCGGGGTCGTATGGAACGTGGATGGACTCGGAGTCCAGCGACGGCTTGACGGACGGCTTGCGCAGGTGCTCGAGGGAGACGCTGGACGGGCTGGATTGTCGGGACAAGGCGATCTTGGCAAGCGTGTCGGCCGATTCGTTCTCCGCGCGCGGGACGTGGAGGAACTCGCAGCCCTTGAAGGACCCGGACAGCTTTTGGATGAGGAAGCGGTAGCTTGCCATGTTGGAGTCGCGAGCGTCCCACTCGCCAGAGCACTGCTGCACCACCAGGTCCGAGTCGTCGTAGCACAGGATGCGCCGGATGCCGAGTTCCCTGGCAAGCCGGAGGCCGTGCACAAGGGCTTCGTACTCGGAGACATTGTTGGAGGCGGCAAACTGGATCTGGAGCGCGTAGCGGAGTCGGTCGCCCTTCAGAGACGACAGTATGGTTCCGGCCCCCAGGCCGAGTCACATCTTGGACCCGTCGAAATGCATGCGCCAATGCATCGAGTCGGGGGGCGGCGGTAAATACTGGGTCTTGGTCCAGACAACGAGGAAGTCGGCCATGGCTTGAGACTTGATCGTTGTGCGGGGCTCGTAGAGGATGGTGTGGCCGGCTAGCCGAGGTGCCCACTTGGTGACCCGGCCAGAGGCATCCCGGCACCCGATGATTTCTCCGATAGGCGCCGTGCTGACCACGGTGATGACATGCTCTTGGCAGTACTGCTTCAGCTTCTTGGCGGTCAAGTACCGCCGTAACACATCTTCTAATAGTGCGGGTAGTTCTGCTTGGAGATGGAGAGCACTTCGCTCAGGTAGTAGACCGGGCGCTGGACGGCTTGGATCTTGCCCTTATCTGGTTTCTCGACCACCAGCACCGTGCTGACCGCCCGCGAGGCCGCGACTATGTAGAGCAACAGCGGCTCCTTGTCGGTCGGCGCGGCCAAGACTGGTGCGGTGGAGAGCATGCGCTTGAGGTATTGGAAAGCCTCGTTTGCCTTGTCGTTCCATTCAAACGACTGCGTCTTCTTCATCAGCTAGTACAGGGGTAGCGCCCTCTCGCCCAGCCGGCTTAGAAACCGGCTGACCGAGGCCAAGCATCCGGTGAACTTCTGGACATCACGCAGCCGAGCCGGCTTGCGCATGCGCTCGATGGCCTTGATCTTCTCCGGGTTCGCCTCAATGCCGCGTTCCAAGACGAGGAAGCCGAGTAGCTTTCCGGTCGGGACGCCGAAAACGCACTTTTCCGGGTTAATCTTGACCTTGTATTCACGAAGGTTGGCGAATGTTTCCTTCAAGTCATCGAGGAGTGTGAGGTGCAGCTTGGTCTTCAACACGATGTCGTCCACATAAACGTGGATATTGCGGCCGAGTTGCAGCAGTAGGCATTTCTGCATGCAGCGTTGGAAGGTGGTGCCGGCGTTCTTCAAGCCGAACGATATGGTGATGTGGCAATACGCCCCAAAGGGCGTGATGAAGGACGTCTTCGGGGCATCGGCTGGGTCCAGCTTAATCTGGTGGTAGCCGGAGTAAGCGTCCAGGAAGGATAGGAGCTCGCACCCGGTGGTCGAGTCGATGACTTGGTCGATACGCGGGAGAGCAAACAAATCCTTGGGACAAGCCTTGTTGAGGCTGATGTAGTCGAGACACATGCGCCAGGTCTTGTTCTTCTTCAGGACGAGGACTGGATTGGCCAGCCACTCGGGGTGAAACACTTCCATGATGAAGCCGGCCACCAAAAGCTTGGTGACCTCTTCACCAATGGTTCTTCTCTTATCTTCGGAAAAAAGTCGTAGGGGTTGACGGACAGGCTTGGCGTCCTTGCGGACGTGAAGTTTCTGCTCAGCGTACTTCCTTGGGATACCCGGCATGTCTTTGGGGGTCCATGTGAAGATATCCCGATTCTCATGGAGGAAGTCGACGAGCTCGCCTTCCTATTTGTTGTCGAGACGGGCGCCTACGACAACGTACTTGCTATAGCTGGGGTCTTCTGGGTTCAGCTTCACTTTCTTGGTCTCCTTGGAGGGCTTGAAGGCGGCCTTGTCGGCCGGGTCCTTGGTCAGGATCGACGCGGCCGAGGCCTCGCCTGCCATGGCGACGATCCGGTCGAGCTGGCGCCGCTCCTCGGCAATGACTAGCGACTCGGCCATCTTGGCGCTGTCTCGGGCGCACTCCAGGGACCTGCGGTAGTCGCCGGTAATGGTGATGAGGCCCTTGGGACCTGGCATCTTCATCTTTAGATACGCGTAATGGGGGACCGCCATGAACTTGGCGAGCGCGGGTCGGCCCAGTAGTGTGTGGTACGCGCTGGACATGTCCACCACCTCGAACCAGATTGGCTCGCGTCGGAAGTGGCTGCTGTCACCGAACAGGACGTCGAGCCGGACCCGGCCAATGGGAGAGTATGTGAGGCCGGGCATGATGCCGTGGAAGATCGTCCGGGTCAGTTCCAGGTCCTCGGCCTTGAGGCCAAGCTTGGTCATCGTGTCGCGGTAAATTTGTCTCTCTCCCTCCCCCTCGCGTCGCCCCTCTCGGGCGGCTCGAGGGCGACAACCCTAGCCCCCGCCGCTCCTCCCCTTCCTCCCCTCCCTCCTCGCCGCCGCCAGAGGCATCCGCCGGGCAAGCCCGGGGCGTGGCCAAGGAAGGTGGCGGCGGGGCCTCTGCTGCTCCGTTTCTCCAGCGGGGGGCGTCGGAATCTGGGGCGGCGGCCTCGTTCGGTAAGGCGCCACCGTCCCCGGCTGGTGGTGGCGCGGGTGTGGTCCGGTGGGCTTGGCTGCGCGGGCAGCAAGCTCTCCGGCGGACGATATCTGCGGCGCCGTCGGTGGGGCTTCTGGCCTCTTGCGGCTCCAGATCTGGCCGCCCCTTTCCCCTTCTGCTGTCCTGCGTGCTCCACCGCGTCAGATCTGGACCGGGTCGACATGGTTCTCCGGTGCCTGGAGCTGGCTGCGGTGTTGGTGGTGTGGAGCCTTGACCGGGAGAAATCCATGGCGACGACGTCCATGGACGCTGTTCCCCTTCTTGAAGGCGCCATTCAGGTCTTTTGCTCCAACCTCCCCTTCCCCTAGCATCCCGGGTGAAATCCCGAACTTTGTTGGGCGGTGACGGTGCTCTTGGCGCCGTTTGCTTCGTGAAGTCGTCGCCTTGGATGCTTTTTGGACGGTGGGCACTGCGGCGTGGTGATTGTCGGGCGGCGGCGATAGCGTGGCCCCATTGGCGGCGGCGGCAGCATCGTTGCTCCTTCCTCCCTGGACACCCTGTTGTTGTCTGACCGGCATCTCTCTCCTCTCCAGAGGTCGTCAGTGGGAAGCGGTGATGCGGTGCCTCCGGTGAAGTTTCTTAGTCATGTAGGGTGTGCTCTGCTCCTACTCCTTCTGGTTGCATCCTTCTGTCCATGTTCTAGGGTGAGCAACCCATATGTCGATGGTTCGGCGCCTTTCGAGCCAGGCGAGGAGGCAGGGGCCTCCTTCGACAGTGGGAATGGATGAAGATGTTGTTCCAGGGCCTGGTTGTTTGGTGCTGACATAGCCTATCCTCGACAGCGAGCGCTGCCCGGAGCCCCATTTCTTCTTCCCTGGTGATGCTTGTGTGGACGAGGGCCTCTGCGTGCTTCAGCTTGGGTATCTTGTGCTATCTTACTAGCTGCAGTGAGTGAGGTTTTGAGAGCTGCCTACCAGCACCCTTGTATCTTGCCGTGTTCTTGTTTTTTGTTTGTTTGAGCTTGTATTGATTTGGTTGTAATCCTGGCCGGTTGATGGCTTTGTTAATTCAAAGCCGGGCTCCCCCTTGAGCCTTCATTCTAAAAAAATGTTGATGCTGCTGCCGCATCGATGAGGACTCGGGAGAACTTGCACGTGCGCCACACAATGATGGTGGGGTTGAGGATGAGGGCGTAACCACTCAGACTCGGCATGACCACGGGTAATCCTCCTGGGTCCAGGTGACCGAGTGATCCGACCAGTGCATGAACTCTGGTTTGGCCAGGACGATAGTGTTCACCTCCTGCCAAAGGAGGCGCTCGCTGTGCTTGTCATCGCCGAGGCTGGTGAAGATGACATAGGCCACGTTCTGGTCCGGGTAGGCGTGGTCGTGCATCGCGCCGCCAGCTGGAGGCGGCGGTGGAGGCAGAGGCGACTGCCCCGCACCTGGAGCCAGAGCCGGAGGAGGCGGGACGTCGCCCCTCATGATGCGCTTGGTGATGGCGCACTGCCGAAGCGTGTGTGTGGACGGTCTTTCGCCGCTATGGCAGGGGCATCGGGCATCTCTTTGAAGCTCATGGCGGGTTGCCACACCGTCTTGCCTGTCTACCGGCGCTTTGCCGCCTGGTCTGCCGCGGGCTCAGTGGCCGTGACGAGCCGGTTGTCGTGGCACTGTGCCGGCTGGTAGGCCTTGCGCTTGTTGTTCTGGTGATGCTACCGCCGGCTGCTCTCGCCGGCCGGCTTCGGAGGGGGAACCGGCTTCGCCTTGCCGGCTTTATCCAGCGCCACCTGGATCTTCATGGCGAAGTCGGCGTTGGCGTATTTGTCTGCCGTCACCATGAGTGTGGCCATGGTGGCCGGCTCGGAGCGTAAGAGCTTGTGCTTGAGGAGGGTGCCGTCTCGGCACCCGTTGACGAAGTACTGGATCGCCTGGACTTCATGGACGCCTTCGCAGCTGTTCCAAAGCTTGGTCCAGCGTGCGAGGTACTCACGATCGGTCTCCATTGGCCCCTGTACGCACATGGCGAGCTGGCTTGGGCGACTGGGTCGCTTGTAGGTCCCCATGAAGTTGTGGACGAAGGCTTCCTTGAAATCGATCCACGTGTTGATGCTGCCCATCGGCAGACTATTCAACCACGCGCGGGTCGACCCCTGGAGCATGAGCGGTGTGTAGCGCACGGCGAGACGGCGATTGGCACTGGTGATGCCAATGCCGGTGGTGTAGTCGGTGAGCCAATCTTCTGGCTTCATGGTCCCGTTGTACTTGGGGGTGTCGCGGGGGAGCATGAACCCTTTGGCAAAGGGATCTTCCCGGATGCGTGGGCCGAAGCACGCCGGTCCGATAGCGCAACCCTCCTCCACCTCCAAGGAGTGAGCGAGCCGATCGAGGCGGTGGCGAGCGTCGGCATCGTTGATGGCGCGCGGGCCGAGTCGGCTGGCGACCAGGCCACGGGGGGCCGGGTCGGTTGGTGCTGGACGCCGGCCATGCTGGCCGGGTCCGCGCTCGATCTCCGGGACGGGCTCATCGCCCAATCCGCCGCGGCTGTGGCGGCCGGGTTGCGCTGAGTCCCGTCTCAGCCAGAGTGCGCCTCGCCGGGCGGCGAGGAAGCTATGTGCTGAAGTTCGCCGGGTCCGCCAAGGCGGGCGGAGCCGGATCTCGCTGGAATGGCGAGCTGGTTGAGGCGGTCTTGCTGGGTGTTGGCCATGTTGAGGAGTTCGCGCATCCGCCCGATATGCTCCTTCAGCTCCTCACCCGTGAGTTGGTCTAGGTCGACTGCGGCTGCCTGGGCAGCGCGCATGTTCTTCGTTGGGGTCTCATGGAGGGTCGGGACGGCGCCGAGGGCCCGGCCGATCTCTCCTCCCCGAGCACGCACATCGGCGAGTGCTACGTCTTGAGCTTGCGTTGGTTTTCCTTGAAGAGGAAAGGGTGATGCAGCAATAGTAGCATAAGTATTTCCCTAAGTTTTTGAGAACCAAGGTATCAATCCAGTAGGAGGCTCCTCAAAAGTCCCATGCACCTACACAAACAAACAAAGAACTCGCAACATATGCAATAAAGGGGTTGTCAATCCCTTCACAGCCACTTGCGGAAGTGAGATTTGATAAAGATAGGATGATAAGATAAATATATTTTTGCTATTTTATAATATAGATTGGAAAAGTAAAGATGCAAATAAAAGTAGATTGAAAGCTTATATGATAAAAGATAGACCCGGGGGCCATAGGTTTCACTAGTGGCTTCTCTCAAGATAGCATAAGTATTACGGTGGGTGAACAAATTACTGTCGAACAATTGATAGAAAAGCGAATAATTTTGAGATTATCTAGGCATGATCATGTATATAGGCATCACGTCTGTGACAATTAGACCAACTCCTGCATGCATCTACTACTATTACTCCACACGTCAACCGATATCTAGCATGCATCTAGAGTATTAAGTTCATAAGAACAGAGTAACGCATTAAGAAAGATGACATGATGTAGAGGGATAAACTTATGCAATATGATATAAACCCCATCTTTTTATCCTCGATGGAAACAATACAATACGTGCCTTGCAACCCCTATTGTCACTGGGTAAGGACACCGCAAGATTGAACCCAAAGCTAAGCACTTCTCCCATTGCAAGAAAGATTAATCTAGTAGGCCAAACCAAACTGATAATTCGAAGAGACTTGCAAAGATAATCATACATAAAAGAATTCAGAGGAGATTCAAATATTTCTCATAGATAAACTTGATCATAAACCCACAATTCATCGGATCTTGACAAACACACCACAAAAAGAGTTACATCGAATAGATCTCCACAAGAGAGGGGGAGAACATGGTATTGACATCCAAAAAGAGAGAAGAAGCCATCTAGCTAATAACTATGGACCCGAAGGTCTATGGTAAACTACTCACCACTCATCAAAGGGGCTATGGTGTTGATGTAGAAGCCCTCCGTGGTCGATTCCCCCTCTGGCGGAGCGTCGACGAAGGCTCCAAGAGGGGATCTTGCGGATACAGAAGGTTACGGCGGTGGAAATTGTTTTTAGTTGGCTCATGGGATGTTTTCGGGGTACGTGGGTATATATAGGAGGAAGAAGTAGGTCGGCGGCCGCCCGAGGGGCCCACAAGATAGGGGGGCACGCCCTCCACCCTCGTGGCCGCCTCGACTGCTTCTTGGCTTGCACTCCAAGTCCTCTGGATCACGTTTGTTCCAAAAATCATGCTCCCGAAGGTTTCATTCCGTTTGGACTCCATTTGATATTCCTTTTCTTCGAAATACTGAAATAGGCAAAAAAAACAGCAATACGGGCTGGGCCTCGAGTTAGTAGGTTAGTCCCAAAAATGATATAAATGTGTAAAATAAAGCCCATAAACATCCAAAAAGGGTAATATAATAGCATGGAACAATCAAAAATTATAGATATGTTGGAGACGTATCAAGCATCCCCAAGCTTAATTCCTGCTCGTCCTCGAGTAGGTAAATGATAAAAATAGAATTTATGATGTGGAATGCTACCTAGCATAATTCTCAATGTAATTTTCTTTATTGTAGCATGAATGTTCAGATCCAAATGATTCAAAATAAAAGTTCATATTGATATAATAAATAGTAATACTTCAATCATACTAATCAAGTTAATCATGTCTTCTCAAAATAACATGGCTAAAGAAAGTTCATCCCTACAAAATCATATAGTTAGGCTATGTTTCATTTTTATCACACAAAATACTCCCATCAAGAACAACCCCGGTTTCAGCCAAGCAATTGATTCATACTTTTTAACGCGCTTCAGCCTTTTTCAATTCTCACGCAATACATGAGCGTGAGCCATGGATATAGCACTATGGGTGGAATAGAATATGATGATGGAGGTTGTGTGGAGAAGAAAAAAAAGGAGAAATTCTCACATTGACGAGGCTAATCAACGGGCTATGGAGATGCCCATCAATTGATGTCAACATGAGGAGTAGAGATTGCCATGCAACGGATGCACTAGAGCTATAAATGTATGAAAGCTCAACAAAAGAAACTAAGTGGGTGTGCATCCAACTTGCTTGCTCACGAAGACCTAGGGCATTTTGAGGAAGCCCGTCGTAGGAATATACAAGCCAAGTTCTATAATGAAAAATTCCCACTAGTATATGAAAGTGACAACATATGAGACTCGCTACATGAAGAACATGGTGCTACTTTGAAGCACAAGTGTGGAAAAAGAGGTAGTAACATTGCCCCCTTTTTATTTATTTTCTTTATTTCCTTTTTTGGGCCTTTTTTGGCCTCTCTTTTTTTTGGCCTTTTTTCTTGGGGACAATGCTCTAATAATGATGATCATCACACTTTTATTGATTTACAACTCATGAATTACAACTCAAAACTAGAACAAGGTATGACTCTATATGAATGCCTCTGGAGGTGTACCGGGATGGGCAATGAATCAAGAGTGACATGTAGGAAAAATTATGCAAAGTGGCCTTGCCACAAATACGATGTCAACTACATGATCATGCAATGGCAATATGACAATGGTAATGTGTATCATGATGATAAACGAAACGGTGGAAAGTTGCATGGCAATATATCTCGGAATGGCTATGGAAATGCCATAATAGGTAGGTATGGTGGCTGTTTTTAGGAAGATGTAAGGAGGTTTATGTGTGATAGAGCGTATCGTATCACGGGGTTTGGATGCACCGGCGAAGTTTGCACCAACTCTCAAGGTGAGAAAGGGCAATGCACGCTACCGAAGAGGCTAGCAATGATGGAAAGGTAAAAGTGCGTATAATCCATGGACTCAACATTAGTCAAAACAACTCATATACTTATTGAAAAAAAATTATTAGCCCTCGAAGCAAAGTACTACTACGCATGCTCCTAGGGGGGAGGTTGGTAGGAGTTAACGATCGTGCCCCCAACCTCCACTCAAGGGAAGGCAATCAAAAGAGCACCCTAGGCAATAAATTTGTTACACAACTTTTACCATATGTGCATGCCACGGGACTTGCTAACTTCAACACAAGCATTCTTTAAATTCATAATCACCCAACTAGCATGACTTTAATATCACTACCTCCATATCTCAAAACAATTATCAAGTATCAAATTGATCATAGCATCCAATTCACTTCCTATGATAGTTTTTATTATACCCAACTTGGATGCCTACCATTCTAGGACCAATTTTATAACCATAGTAAATACCATGCTGTTCTAAAAGACTCTCAAAATAATATAAGTGAAGCATGAGAGACTAGCAATTTCTACAAAATTAAGCCACCGCCGTGCTCTAAAAGATATAAGTGAAGCACTAGAGCAAAAACTATCTAGCTCTAAAAGATATAAGTGAAGCAGATAGAGTATTCTAATAAATTTCAATCAAGTGTGCTTCTCCCAAAAGGTGTGTACAGCAAGTATTATTGTGGAAAACTAAAAAGCAAACACTAATATCATACAAGATGCTCCAAGCAAAACACATATCATGTGGCGAATAAAAACATAGCTCCAAGTAAAGTTACCAATGAACGAAGACGAAAGAGGGATGCCTTCCGGGGGCATCCCCAAGATTAGGCTTTTGGCTACTCTTGAATATCTTGGGGTCCATGGACATCCCTAATCTTAGGCTTTTGCCACTCCTTATTCCATAGTCCATCAAATCTTTACCCAAAACTTGAAAACTTCACAACACAAAACTCAACAGGAAATCTCATAAGCTCCGTTAGTGAAAGAAAGCAAAACTATCACATAAGCTACTGTCATGAACTCATTCTTTATTTATATTGGTGTTAAACCTACTGTATTCCAAGTTCTCTATTGTTCATACCACTTAATACTAGCCATAGATGCATCAAAATAAGCAAACAGCACACGAAAAACAGAATCTGTCAAAAACAGAACAGTCTGTAGCAATCTGTAACTAACGCAAACTTCTGGAACTCTAAAAATCTAACCAAAATAGGAAGTCCTGGACAATTTGGCTATTGATCTACAGCAAAAAGAATAAATGCAAAGTCACGTTTCTGTGATTTAACAAAACTAATTTCGTGCGCGCAAAGTTTCTGTTTTTCAGCAGAATCAAATTAACTATCACCATAGGTTATCTATAGGTTCTACTTGGCACAAACACTAATTAAAACATAAAAAAACATCTAAACAGAAGGTAGAAGGAAAATTTATTACTAAACAGAAACAATAACAAAAAAACATAAATAAAATTGGGTTGCCTCCCAACTAGCGCTATCGTTTAACGCCCCAAGCTAGGCATTAATAATTTTGATGACGCTCACATGAAAGATAGCAATTGAAACACAAGGAGATCATCATAAAACATGTGACAAACACATCTAAGTATAACATACTTCGTATGCACAGGCATCTTATAGGCAAACAAATTATAATAGCAAGCAAAAACTAGCATATGCAAGGAAGCGGAAAGAAACAATAGCAATCTCAACATAACGAGAGGTAATTTAGTAACATGAAAGTTTCTACCACCATATTTTCCTCTCTCATAATAATTACATGTAGGATCAGAAGCAAATTCAACAAAATAGCTATCACACAAAATATTTTCAACACGATCCACATGCATACGAAGTTGACACTCTTCCAAAATAGTGGGATTAATATTAACTAAAGTCATGACCTCTCCAAACCAACTTTTATCAAAAATTTCATAAGATTGAAAATTCTCCAAATATGTGGGATCTAAAGTTGACACTCTTCCAAACCCACTTTCAATAATATTGCAAACACTATTATCAATCTCATATTCATCATGGGGCTTAAATAAATTTTCAAGATCATACGAAGAATCACCCCAATCATGATCATTGCAACAAGTAGTAGACATAGCACAACTAGCATCCCCAAGCTTAGGGTTTTGCATATTTTTAGCACAATTGACATTAATAGAATTTATAATAAAATCATTGCAATCATGCTTTTTATTCAAGGAGCTATCGTTAATCTCTTCATAAATTTCTTCATCACAATTTTCAGATTCATGAATTTCAAGCAAAACCTCATAAAGATAATCTAGTGCACACAACTCACTAGCAATTGGTTCAACATAATTGGATCTCTTAAAAAGATTAGCAAGTGGATGAGGATCCATAAAATTTTAGCAAGCTAAGATGCAAGCAAAAGGAAGGCACATGGAGACACAAGATCGAATGGAAGAGGGGCGAAGGAAAGGCAAAGGTGAAGTGGGGGAGAGGAAAACGAGAGGCAAATGGCAAATAATGTAAATGCGAGGGAGATGAGTTTGTGATGGGTACTTGGTATGTCTTGACTTGAGCGAAGACCTCCCGGCAACGGCGCCAGAAATCCTTCTTGCTACGTCTTGAACTTGCATTGGTTTTCCTTGAAGAGGAAAGGGTGATGCATCAATAGTAGCGTAAGTATTTCCCTCAGTTTTTGGGAACCAAGGTATCAATACAGTAGGAGGCTCCTCAAAAGTCCCACGCACCTACACAAACAAACAAAAAACTCGCAACCAACGCAATAAAGGGGTTGTCAATCCCTTCATGGCCACTTGCGTAAGTGAGATCTGATAGAGATAGTATGATAAGATAAATATATTTTTGGTGTTCTATAATATAGATTGGAAAAGTAAAGATGCAAATAAAAGTAGATTGAAAGCTTATATAATAAAAGATAGACCCGGGGGCCATACGTTTCACTAGTGGCTTCTCTCAAGATAGCATAAGTATTATAGTGGGTGAACAAATTACTGTCGAGCAATTGATAGAAAAGCGAATAATTATGAGATTATCTAGGCATGATCATGTATATAGGCATCACGTCCGTGACAAGTAGACCGACTCCTGCCTGCATCTACTACTATTACTCCACACGTCGACCGCTATCCAGCATGCATCTAGAGTATTAAGTTCATAAGAACAGAGTAACACATTAAGAAAGATGACATGATGTAGAGGTATAAACTCATGCAATATGATATAAACCCCATCTTTTTACCCTCGATGGCAACAATACAGTACATGCCTTGCAACCCCTGTTGTCACTGGGTAAGGACACCGCAAGATTGAACCCAAAGCTAAGCACTTCTCCCATTGCAAGAAAGATCAATCTAGTAGGCCAAACCAAACTGATGATTCGAAAAGACTTGCAAAGATAACTCAATCATACATAAAAGAATTCAGAGGAGATTCAAATATTTCTCATAGAACTTGATCATAAACCCACAATTCATTGGATCTCGACAAACACACAGCAAAAAGAGTTATATCAAATAGATCTCCACAAGAGAGGGGGAGAACATGGTATTGAGATCCAAGAAGAGAGAAGAAGCCATCTAGCTAATGACTATGGACCCGAAGGTCTGTGGTAAACTACTCACAACTCATCGGAGGGGCTATGGTGTTGATGTAGAAGCCCTCCGTGGTCGATTCCCCCTCCGGCGGAGCACCGACGAAGGCTCCAAGAGGGGATCTCGTGGATACAGAAGGTTACGGCGGTGGAAATTGTTTTTTGTTGGCTCCCTGGATGTTTTTGGGGTACGTGGGTATATATAGGAGGAAGAAGTAGGTCGGTGGCCGCCTGAGGGGCCCACAAGATAGGGGGCGCGCCTTGTAGGGGTGGGCGCGCCCTCCACCCTCGTGGCCGCCTCGGCTGCTTCTTGGCTTGCACTCCAAGTCCTTCGGATCACATTTCTTCCAAAAATCACGCTCCCGAAGGTTTCATTCCGTTTGGACTCCATTTGATATTCCTTTTCTTCGAAATACTGAAATAGGCAAAAAAAACAGCAATACAGGCTGGGCCTCCAGTTAGTAGGTTAGTCCCAAAAATGATATAAATGTGTAAAATAAAGCCCATAAACATCTAAAAAGGGTAATATAATAGCATGGAACAATAAAAAATTATAGATACATTGGAGACGTATCAGCGACCCAGCTCGGCTCGGCCGCGGCAGATGTGAGTCCGTAGGCGGCATTTGCGCTCCAGCTAAGCGGCATCCAGACAACGCTGGGTGGTGGCGAGCGTCTCGGATAGGTCCAGCATCTGCTGGCGCCTTTCCTTGAGCTGGGTTTGGGCCTCAGCGATGTTGGTGGCGTCGACATCGGTGCCGATGGGGATGCGGAGGCTCTGCATCATGGCACGCAACGGACCGGAT
Organism: Triticum dicoccoides; assembly: GCF_002162155.2. Taxonomy (NCBI): domain Eukaryota; kingdom Viridiplantae; phylum Streptophyta; class Magnoliopsida; order Poales; family Poaceae; genus Triticum; species Triticum dicoccoides. The sequence continues at coordinate 387,986,422 of NC_041387.1, forward strand.
GGCTCGGTCCGTTCTGCTGTGGCCCTGGCTTCGGCGGCCTTCCTTGTCTTGCTCGACGCGGAGGAGGCGCCATCGCCGGTGACGAAGACCTCCACATGGGCGTCCATTGCCCCGGCGGAAATGCCACCGTCGAGGGAGAGGGGGGAGTCGAAGTAGCTAAATTCCGCGCTGGGGTACTCGTCGACCATGGACGCATCAGAGATGCGCAGCGCGGCGAAAGGAGGCGGTGAGCGCGCCGACGACGTCGTCCGCCAGCAAGACAGACTCGTCGGAGTAGGAGAAGGGCCCCGTTTGAAGCATGCTCCCGGCCAGCTCCTTGAGCTGCCCCACGGTTGGTGCCAACTATCATGGTGGGCGCACGGCAGATGCCAAGGGATGGCTAAATAGAGGAGGAGGCTCAAGGGCGCTGGTGGGCTCCAGAGGCGAGGTTGGCATGAGCGGGCACGGGACGCCGGAGAGATAACACCGCTAGTCCTGCCGAATGTAGTTTGATGTTCGATAGTACAGTGTCACTCCTAGAGATGTATGGAGGAGGAGGAGGAAGGAAGGCTGGCCAAGTCTTAGGCTGCTCCCTCTCCCTGGGTGGATGTTGCTGCTTACTTTCTCTACTTGGTTGCCTGCCCATATGCGAGGGCTCCTGGCTGGTTTTATAGACCAACCCCCAGGGGTACAATGGTAATGCTACAAGTCGGTGGGTCCGGGTTGTCGGCGTCCAGGGACCCGGGCTAGGACCCGCTGGGGGCCTGTCGTTCGCCGGGTTCCCCTAGATGCGGCCCCCGCATGCCTGGGGGACTGTGCACCGTCTTGTCGATCGTCAGGGCGTGGCTGAGTCGAGTCGTGTACAGTGGCGCTCCATCAGGTTGCTGCTTGCTGTCGTCGGCGGTGAGGGCGGGGGCACTATAGCCATGCCAGCCCTGGTCAGCGGGTAGGTAAGGGGCACTGTTGCCATGTTCCAGCTGACCAGAGGCATGGGCGGGGCACTGTTGCCTTGGTCATCGGTGGCCAAAGACTCATCCCGTCGTACAGCCTGGATGGGACGGGAGCTGACCCGCGGCTGGATTGCGGAGCACGCCACGGGTGGAGCTAGCTTGTTGTGGAAGCTTTGGTTGTGCCGGGTTCGGCTGCCTTGTGGTAGTTGTTGAGGCCGAGTCGACGCGTCTTGCCGGGTCGGAGAGTTCGGCCGGGTTGTGGGGCTTGGCCGGGTTGAGCGACCTGGCCAAGTGCGTGCCGGCTTGAGGGGCGATGCTAGCCCTGTTGTTTTTGAAAAGGATCCAGGTTCCGTTGCCTGCACGGGGTTCATCCCCCCGACACTAGGGCCGTTTGTGACACTTATAAGAATAGCCCAACGGATTGATCGAAAAGAATAACTTTGAGGTGGTTTCGTACCCGACAATAATCTCTTCGTTTGTTCTCCGCTATTAGTGACTTTGGAGTGACTCTTTGTTGCACGCAGAGGGATTGTTATATGATACAATTATGTTATTATTGTTGAGAGAACTTGCACTAGTGAAAGTATGAACCCTAGGCCTCGTTTCCTAGCATTGCAATACTGTTTTCGGTCACTTTTGTTACTTGCTACCTTGCTGTGTTTATAATTCAGATCACAAAAATCCATATCTACCATCCATATTGCACTTGTATCACCATCTCTTCGCCGAACTAGTGCACCTATACAATTTACCATTGTTTTGGGGTGTGTTGGGGACACAAGAGACTCTTTGTTATTTGGTTGCATGTTTATTTGAGAGATACCATCTTCGTCCTACGCCTCCCACGGATTGATAAACCTTAGGTCATCCACTTGAGGGAAATTTGCTACTGTCCTACAAACCTCGGCACTTGGCGGCCCAACAACGTCTACAAGAATAGGTTGTGTAGTAGACATCAAGCTCTTCTCCGTTGCCGGGGAGGTTAGTGCTTGAAGGTATATCTATAGATCTTAAAATCAAATCTTTTAGTTTCTTGTTTATCACTAGTTTAGTTTATAAAAGAAAACTACCAAAAAATGGAATTGAGGGTGCCTCATATGCTTCATCTTTTTAATGTCTTTCATGAAAATAAGGATTCCGATAATTGTGCCAAAGTGTTAGAAGGAGAATGCAATAAAGAGTTTGGCATACAATCTTTGAATGATGAGCATGATTGCAATGTTGTTAGTATGAATTCCTTGAATATCCATGATGCTAATGATATGCAAAGCCACAAGCTTGGGGATGCTATGTTTGATGAAGATGATATTTTTAATCCCCCAAGTTTTGATGAGAATATTTATTATGATGAAAGCATGCCTCCTATTTATGATGATTATATCGATGAAGTGGGTTTGGAAGAGTGTCAACTTTAGGAAGTAATGATCCCACTATTTTGGAGGGTGTTGAAACTTATTTTTATAATTATAAAAGTGGATTTGGAGAGGTCATGACTTTATTTAGTGATGAATCCACTATTTTGGAAGAGGTTCCAATTGCTTATGAGAACAAAGTTGCTATCTATGATGATTATTGTGATGACATGTATGCTATAAAGATTAATGATAACCATGAAACATGTCATCTTGATTTTAATTTTCAATTGGATTATTCCTCACATGATAGTTATTTTGTTGAATATGCTCCCACTACTATTCATGAGAATAAATTTGCCATGTGGAGAGTAACAAAAATTCTATGCTTGTGCATCATGAAAAGTATGCTTTATGTGATAGTTATATTGTTGAATTCATTCATGATGCTACTGAAAATTATTACGATGGAGGAATATATGCTTGTAGGAATTGCAATAATATCAAGTTTCCCCTCTATGTGTTGAAAATCTTGAAGTTATGCTTGGTTTTCATTCCTATGCTACTTGATTCTTGTTCCCATAAGTTGTTTGCTCATAAAATCCCTAGGCATAGGAAGTGGGTTAGACTTAAATGTGCTAGTCATATTCTTCATGATGCTCTCTTTGTGTTTCAATTCTTATCTTTCATGTGAGCATCATTGAAATCATCATGCCTAGCTAAAAAGGCATTAAAGAAAAGCGCTTGTTGGGAGACAACCCAATATTTACCCCTAATTTTTTTGTTTGTTAACATGATTAAGATACTTTAGTTATCATGTTCTATTGCTTTTGTTTCAATAAAGTGCCAAGTAAAGCCTTTAGGATAGCTTGTGGTGATAGGTGTGTTGATCCTGCTGAAAATCAGAAACTTTTGCGCTCAGTAAATAATTTCCAGAATCTTATTGAAACGTGATTTTGACCTGATTATTTTTGCTATAGATTGGTGCAAAAATTGCTCAGGTGTCACTAAGTTTTTCATAATTTTTGGAGTTACAGAAGTATTCGAGAGTTACAGATTACTACAGACTGTTCTGTTTTTGACAGGTTCTGTTTTTTATGTGTTGTTTGCTTATTTTGATGAATCTATGAGTAGTATCGGAGGGTATGAAACATAGAGAAGTTGGAATACAGTATATATTACAGAAATATAAATAAATAATGAGTTCACAACAATACCAAAAGTGGTGATTTATTTTCTTATACTAACGGAGCTTATGAGTTTTCTGTTGAGTTTTCTGTTGTGAAGTTTCAAGTTTTGGGTAAAGATTCGATGGACTATGGAATAAAGAGTGGCAAGAGCCTAAGCTTGGGGATGCCCAAGGCACCCCAAGGTAATATTCAAGGATAACCAAGAGCCTAAGCTTGGGGATGCCCCGGATGGCATCCCCTCTTTTGTCTTCGTTCATCGGTAACCTTACTTGGAGCTATATTTTTATTTAGCACATGATATGTGTTTTGCCTGGAGAGTCATGTCAATTTTGTTTTGTTTTGCTTGCAGTTTGAATAATATCCCAAGATCTAAATTCTTAAATGTTAGAGAGTCTACACATAGTTGCACAATTATTCGACTACTCATTGATCTTCACTTATATCTTTTGGAGTAGTTTGTCATTTGCTCGAGAGCTTCACTTATATCTTTTTAGAGCACGACGGTGGTTTTATTTTGAAGAAAAATTGATAACTCTCATGCTTTACTTATGTTATTTTGAGATTATTTTAGAATAACATGGTAATTTGCTTTGGTTATGAATTTAGTCCTAATATGATGGGCATCCAAGAGGGATATAATAAAAACTTTCATATAAAGTGCATTGAATACTATCAGAAGTTTGATTCGTTATGATTGTTTTGAGATATGAGGATGGTGATATTAGAGTCATGCTAGTGAGTAATTGTGGATTGTAGAAATACTTGTGTTGAAGCCGTGATTCCTGTAGCATGCACGTATGGTGAACTGTTATGTGATGAAGTCAGAGCATGATTTATTAATTGATTGTCTTCCTTATGAGTGGCGGGCGGGGACGAGCGATGGTCTTTTCCTACAAATCTATCCCCCTAGGAGCATGCGCGTAGTACTTCGTTTTGATGACTAATAGATTTTTGCAACAAGTATGTGAGTTCTTTATGACTAATGTTCAGTCCATGGATTATACACACTCTCACCATTCCACCATGCTAGCCTCTCTAGTACCACGCAACTTTCGCTGGTACCATACACCCACCATATACCTTCCTCAAAACAGCCAACATACCTACCTATTATGGCATTTCCATAGCCATTCCGAGATATATTGCCATGCATCTTTCCACCGTTCCATTTATTATGACACGCTTCATCATTGTCGTATTACTTTGCATGATCATGTAGTTGACATCGTATTTGTGGCAAAGCCACTATTCATAATTCTTTCGTACATGTCACTCTTGAATCATTGCACATCCCGGTACACCGTCAGAGGCACTCATATAGAGTCATATTTTGTTCTAAGTATTGAGTTGTAAGTAAATAAAAGTGTGATGATCTTCATTATTAAAGCATTGTCCCAGTGAGGAAAGGATGATGGAGACTATGATTCCCCCACAAGTCAGGATAAGACTCCGGACGAAAAAAAAAGAGGCCAAAAAAATATAGGGCCCCCAAAAAAAGAAACAAAAAATGATGATAGAAAAAGAGAGAAGGGGCAATGCTACTATCCTTTTACCACACTTGTGCTTCAAAGTAGCACCATGATCTTCATGATAGAGAGTCTCTTATGTTGTCACTTTCATATACTAGTGGGAATTTTCATTATAGAACTTGGCTTGTATATTCCAATGATCGGCTTCCTCAATATGCCCTAGGTCTTCGTGAGCAAGCAAGTTGGATGCACACCCACTTAGTTTCTTTTGTTGAGCTTTCATACATTTATAGCTCTAGTGCATCCGTTGCATGGCAATCTCTACTCACTCACATTGATATCTATTGACGGGCATCTCCATAGCACATTGATACGCCTAGTTGATGTGAGACTGTCTCCTTCTTTTTGTCTTCTCCACAACCACCATATTCTCTTCTCACACTCATGTATTGCGTGAAGATTGAAAAAGTTTGAGATAATAAAAAGTATGGAACAATTGCTTGGATTGTCATCGGGGTTGTGCATGATTTAAATATTATGTGTGATGAAGATAGAGCATAGCAAGACTATATGATTTTGTAGGGATAGCTTTCTTTGGCCATGTTATTTTGATAAGACATGATTGCTTTATTAGTATGCTTGAAGTATTATTGTTTTCATGTCAATATTAAAATTTTGTTTTGAATCTTATGGATCTGAATATTCTTGCCACAATAGAGAAGATTACATTGATAAATATGTTAGGTAGCATTCCACATCAAAAATTCTGTTTTCATCATTTACCAACTCGAGGACAAGCAGGAATTAAGCTTGGGGATGATCGATACGTCTCCAACGTATCTATATATTTTTATTGTTCCATGCTATTATATTATCCATCTTGGATGTTTTATATGCATTTATATGCTATTTTATATGATTTTTGTGACTAACCTATTAACCTAGAGCCAAGTGCCAGTTTCTATTTCTTCATTGTTTTTGAGTTTTACAGAAAAGGAACACCAAACGGAGTCCAATTGACCTGCCAATTTTTGTGGATTTTTTATGGACCAGAAGAAGCCCTCGAAGAAAAAGAGTTGGGCCAGAAGAGTCACGAGTCATCCACGAGGGTGGGGGGCGCGCCCTACCCCCTGGTAGTGTGCCCCTACCTCGTGGCTGACTTGGAGACCCCCCCCCACTCACATGAAACCGATGCCAAAAATTCCTATAAATACAAAAAAACCCGAAAAGAAACCTAGATCGGGAGTTCCTCCGCCGCAAGCCTCTATAGCCATGAAAAACCAATCGGGACCCTGTTCTGGCACCCTGCCGGAGGGGGGAACCATCACCGGTGGCCATCTTCATCATCCCGACGCTCTCCGTGACGAGGAGGGAGTAGTTCACCCTCGGGGATGAGGGTATGTACCAGTAGCTATGTGTATGATCTCTCTCTCTCTCTCTCTCTCTCTCTTGTGTTCTTGATATGGCGTGATCTTGATGTACCGCGAGCTTTGCTATTATAATTGGATCTTATGATGTTTTTCCCCTCTACCTCTTGTAATGGATTGAGTTTTCCCTTTGAAGTTATCTTATCAGATTGAGTCTTTAAGGATTTGAGAACACTTGATGTATGTCTTGCATTTGCTTATCTGTGGTGACAATGGTATATTCACGTGATCTACTTGATGTATGTTTTGGTGATCAACTTGCGGGTTCAGTGACCTTGTGAACTTATGTATAGGGGTTGGCACACGTTTTCATCTTGACTCATCGGTAGAAACTTTGGGGCACTCTTTAAAGTTCTTTTTGTTGGTTTGAATAGATGAATCTGAGATTGTGTGATGCATATCGTATAATCAAACCCGCAGATACTTGAGGTGACATTGGAGTATCTAGGTGACATTAGGGTTTCGGTTGATGTGTGTCTTAAGGTGTTATTTAACTACGAATTCTAGGGCTGTTTGTTACACTTATAGGAATAGCCCAACGGATTGATCGGAAAGAATATCTTTGAGGTGGTTTCTTACCCTACAATAATCTCTTCGTTTGTTCTCCACTATTAGTGACTATGGAGTGACTCATTGTTGCACGTTGAGGGATTGTTATATGATCCAATTATGTTATTATTGTTGAGAGAACTTGCACTAGTGAACCCTAGGCCTTGTTTCCTAGCATTGCAATACCATTTTCGCTCACTTTTGTTACTTGCTACCTTGCTGTTTTTATAATTTCAGATTGCAAAAGTCCATATCTACCATCCATATTGCACTTGTATCACCATCTCTTCGCCGAACTAGTGCACCTATACAATTTACCATTGTATTGGGTGTGTTGGGGACACAAGAGACTCTTTGTTATTTGGTTGCAGGGTCGTTTGAGAGAGACCATCTTCCTCCCACGCCTCCCACGGATTCATAAACCTTAGGTCATCCACTTGAAGGAAATTTGCTACTATCCCACAAACCTCTGCACTTGGAGGCCCAACAACATCTACAAGAAGAAGGTTGCGTAGTAGACATCAACTCGCCGAGGATGGCCGTGACGGCGTGGGGTGCTGGTGCCGCGAAGCGTCCGATGAACAGGCCACACAACTCTTCCCAGGAAGCCACCAAGGACTCCGGCAGAATAAGGAACAAAGCGCGTGGCATATCTGCGAGAGCCATAGGGAGCCAATTCGCCATGACCTTGTCGCTGCCACCAGCTTCGCTGGTGGCCTCCGCGTATGCCTGGATGAACTCCGCGGGGTCTGCCGTGCCATCGAATCGCGGCGGCAACCCTAGCTTGAACTTTGGCGTCCATCGCACCCGCCACAAGGCGGGGGCGAAGGCCCGGTGACCCATGGAGCCCTTGGAAGTGCCAGGCTGCCCTCCGAGTAAAAAGAAAGGCAAGGGTAAAAAGAACATCAAGTGTTGATGGTGAATAAGACAACTAGTTGCAAGAAAGGCAAGGCTAAAAAGAACTTCAAGAAAGACGGCAAGGGAGTTGCCGCGCCTGGTAAATCAGTTGCCGGGAAGAAGCCAAACAATGGACCCAAGCCCGAGACTCAGTGCTTTTATTGCAAGGGAAATGGTCGCTGGAAGCGGAACTGCCCCAAGTACTTAGCGGGCAAGAAGGCCGGCAACACCAAATGTATATGTGATTTACATGTTATTGATGTGTACCTTACCAGTACTCGTAGTAGCTCCTCGGTATTTGACACCGGTACGGTTGCTCATATTTGTAACTCAAAATAGGAGCTGCAGAATAAGCGGAGACTGGCGAAGGACGAGGTGACGATGCGCTTCGAGAATGGTTCCAAGGTTAATGTGATCGCCGTCGGCAGGCTACCTCTACATTCACCTACGGGATTAGTTTTAAACCTCAATAATTGTTATTTAGTGCCAGCTTTGAGCATGAACATTGTATCTGGATCTCGTTTAATGCGAGATGGCTACCCATTTAAATCCGAGAATAATGGTTGTTCTATTTATTTGAGAGATATGTTTTATGGTCATGCCCCGCTGGTCAATGGTTTATTCTTATTGAATCTCGAACGTGATGTTACATATATTCATAGTGTGAATACCAAAAGATGTAAGGTTAATAATGATAGTCCCACATACTTGTGGCACTGCCGCCTTGGTCACATTGGTGTCAAACGCATGAAGAACCTCCATGTAGATGGACTTGTGGAGTTTCTTGATTATGAATCATTTGACACATGCGAACCATGCCTCATGGGCAAGATGACCAAGACTCCATTCTCCGGAACAATGGAGCGAGCAACCAACTTGTTGGAAATCATACATATTGATGTGTGCGGTCCGATGAGTGTTGAGGCTCGCGGTGGCTATTGTCAGCGTTCTAGGAACGGGGGTACCCAGACTTGCCTGCCTGCGGCCTGCGGCGTGGCTCAGGGAGTGGCCCAGTACGGCCCATCTTCATCAACACATGCTCAAGACCCTCGCGAGGGGCCAAGCCTCGCGGGGCGGACGACAGGAGGCTTCCTCAGGCACATCGTCGTCAGGCTGGCTCGTGAGGAGGCGGAGTGATCAAGGCGGGGTACCTCACAAGGTGCCCATGACGCAAGCCATGAGGACCGAGGCCAGGAGGGCGCCGGCCTGCACAGAGTCCTTGTTTCCTCTTTGGTGCAAAGTGGGCAAGCACAGGCAGTAGTATCAAGCAAAGGCAACCATTTCGGTGGAACAAGACCAAGACCAGCAGGACGGCACCATGGAGGACATCGTGGAGCCCAAGCCGGCGTCACCATCAGGGTCTTTGGCAGGCGAGGACCGACTTTAGTCAGGATAAGTGTACTAGATGTTCCCCTTCAAAATGGCCAATTGTTGGCGCCCTTCCCGCTCAATATTTGGGAAGAGGCCCAGGGCCTCCCTCTATAAATAGGACTAGCCACCCATAGGGTAGAGGGACGGAGAGATCAACAAAAGAGAGAGACAGAGAAGCGACTGAACTCCCCCTAGCAGTTCATCGCACCAGCACAAGAACAGCCCCTCGCGAGGCTGTTCTCCCTTTGTACTGTTCATCATCAGCCCCTGAGGCAATCCACCACACCACAAACTAGAGTAGGGTATTACACCACAATGGTGGCCTGAACCAGTATAAATCTCGTGTCCCTTGTGTTGTTCTTCGTGTATTAGATCCTTGCGAGGCGACGAGACGTGGGTACGCGGGAGGTGTGATCTCCGCGTGCACCCAGAGTTCGAACCTTGAGGGTCTACCGGAACCCGAAATCCGACATTTGGTGCGCCAGGTAGGGGTGCGCCGGAATCCGCCTTCCGTCGCCTTGTGTTTCGCCGCCCGTCGCATCCATGTCAGACGCTCGTCAAGCCTGCGCCGAGCGCCGAGCCACTCTCGCCACTCGCGTCGCCCAGACGGCCCCCGTCGGCGAGCGTCCCCGCCATTCCCCGTCGCCTGCCGTCAACGCCGCCACCGGCCCGGCGGGGAACGAGCAGCAGGCCTCGTCCCTGCATCCTTCGGTGCAGCGAGAAGGCCGCACCGCCACCCCGTCGCTGACTCTAGCCGGTTCCTCGTCCCACGCCCGTCGCGCTCCTGCAGATGCACATGCCGCGCTGCTCCTGGCGCGGGAGCTCCTGCACTACCGTCCCATCGACGACCTCTACGACGAGTGGCTCGCCCGCATCACCGAGCTCGTTAGCGCCGCTGGGGGCTCCCCTGCACCATCCCTCTCGTGCACCGCGCCCCACCCTGCGCAAGCGACGAAGCTCCGGGGGCGCCTCAGCCGCCTTCCCCTCAAGAAGGCGCCTTGGCCCCAAGGTGCGTGGCCCCAGGGCGGAACCCACCCTATCCGGCGCCAGCACAACAAGAGAAGAGTTGCCAAGAGATACCTCGCCCCCAAGAAGCCGCCTGTGTGCTCCCCGCACCGGCCCGGCACGAACGCGCTCCTGCTCCAGCGCGACAAGACCCTGGGCTGCTCCTGGCGGCAGCGCACAGAGACTTCCAAGATCAAGCTCTCCGTCACCAAAGGCCTCCCGCGGCCACTACAGGCTGTCGTGCCTTCACCGCCGAGCTGCGCAGCATGGCCTGGCCGGGCAAGTTCAAGCCAGATCTGCCCCCACGCTACGATGGCACGGCTGACCCTGCGGAGTTCCTCCAGCTCTATGAGCTGGGCATCGAAGCCGCCAACGAGGACGAGAAGGTCATGGCGAACTGGTTCCCCATGGCGCTCAAGGACGGTGCCCGCACTTGGCTCCTGAAACTAGCTCCCGGCACGATCTCCTCCTGGGACGAGATGCGCACCCAATTCATCGCCAACTTCCAAGGCACATGTGACCGGCCCCCGGCTATGAGCGACTTGCGCCGCATCAAATAGCAACCAGGAGAGACCCTGCAGAAGTTCATCCAGCGTTTCAACAACGCTCACCTTAAGATCCCCAGGGTGTCTGAGGAGGCCATCATCTCAGCCTTCTCCGATGGCGTGCGTGACGTCAAGATGAAGGAGGAGCTTGCGATCCATGAGGACCTGTGCACCTCCCTGGAGCTATTCAATTTGGCGACCAAGTGTGCTAGGGCTGAGGAAGGGCGTCTTTCCCTCCTCGAGCTGCCAGCTGCCGACCAAGAACAGAAGAAGCCCAAGGTCAAGGACGTGAAGTGCAAGGGGGCTGTCGTGCTTGCAGCAGAGCCGAACACCAAGCGAGGTAGGGATCAGCCTGAGTCATCCAAGGGCAGCTGGTACTGCGTGTACCACGACCTCCACACCCACAACACCAACGAATGTCAAGAGCTCAGGGTCGTGCGGGACGTGAGTGCCGGCCGACGCCCCGAGCGCAGCGACCGGGGCTATGTCCGAGGATGAGGAAGAGGTGGAGGACGATGGGAAGACCATGGCCCTCACCAAGGGTGGAGTGACCAACCTCGCGAGGACCGCTGGCAGGACCAGCCTCGTGAGGGAGGTTGGAGGGACCCGCCTCACGAGGGAGGTTGGAGGGATCAGCCTCGCGAGGATCGCCCACAAGGCAACGCGGGCCTCCCTCCTCTGCCACCACAACCGAGGAGTAATGAAGACCATCATCAAGACGAGGGGGCTCGAGGCTTCCAGGATCCACGCGCAATCGCTTGCATCTTGGGCGGCGCTCAAGCCCCCGCCTCTCAGCACATCTTCAAGCAGTTTGCTCGCGAAGTGAATGCAGTCCTCCCCAAGCTTGAGGCCACATGCCCTCTCAGGTGGTCAGCGTGCGCCATCACGTTCAGCTCAGCGGATCAGCTCAAGTGCGTGGCCACAGCCGGAGTCCTCCCGATGCTTTGTTCCCCAATCGTCAGCAATGTGCAAGTCACCAGGACCCTCAATGATGGCGTAGCAGGGCTCAATGTCCTATCCGTCGAGACGTTCAACAATCTCCAAGTGCCCTACAATCAGCTGCAGCCAACAAAGCCTTTCTCAGGAGTCACTGATAGTTCCACGGTTCCGATAGGGCAGGTCCGCCTTCCTGTTACCTTAGGGAAGCGCGACAACTACCGCACCGAGCTCATTGACTTTGACGTCGCTCACATTCACCTACCGTACAATGCCATCCTCGTGGTACCCAGCCCTGGCCAAGTTCATGGCCGTGACTCATCACGGCTACAATGTCCTCAAGATGCCAGGAAGCGGTGGAGTCATCACGGTGCCTTGTGAAGAGAGAGACGTTGTGTGTTCTCTGGAACGTGCTTTCCAAGCCACGTCAATTGAAGACCCGGATCACCGGAGCGGGAGGCTTCCCAAGGCTGCCCCTAAGAAGAAGAAGACATCGCCTGGTCCGACCCCTTGGGAGGCAGGCCCTTAGGGTCCGCGCCTGTTCAGGGGGCGCCTCCTTCTGTCGCATAGGAAGGCACGCCCGACGCCCTCTTCAAGCAAGGCTCGGGGGCTCTCTCCTAGAGGGCCATCGACTATGCTAGGATCACGAGGGAGGCGCTCGGGCACCACTTGGAGGCGTGCTTCAAAGCATGTTTCCCTCAGGAAGGAGCAAGGCAAGGAGGGCCAAACCCTCGGGAGTTCGTCAACGAGATCATTGAGGAGCTGCAGGAGTCAAGAGTCATGAGTGGCAGCCGCCGCTTACCCGCCGTAGCTCCCCATCCGGGCGAGGATGGTGGGCTGCGCGTCTGCATCGACATAACAGGACTCAACCGAGCCGCCTCTCAGGAGCGCCTCTGGCCCTCACGCGTGGGACGCTGCGAAGGTCCACCCCACAGCTACGTTCGCATGCCTTACGGCCTGCCGAACGCGGTTGATGTGCGTCAGCACCTCATGAGGAGCATCTTGGAGGCTCAGGCGGCCAGGCATTCCACAGTCCTGGCGGAGATGGAGATGGTCCGCGAGGAGCCGCCGGCGCCTCCGGAGCCTCACGAGGCTCCTGGGCCTGGGGGCTCGTGAAGATCGGCTTCTGCAGCGCACGCCAACCGCAACCCCAGCACCCCTTCATCTTCAACATCATCAGGTAACATCCATCGAGTTTCATTTTCAGCTGGGAGCACCCACTAGGGCTGCACCATTCCCAGGCCGCGTGGGTCCGTCCCTGCGGTATGTATCCCTTTGGTTCATGTTTTTAGCTTACTTTATCGGGGGCGCCCCTCGGGCTGCATTATCCCCAAGCCACTCGGGCCAGACCTAGTGGCATGTATCCCTCTCGCGTTTACTCGAGTCGTGCGTTTGACTCGTCATGATCATTACTTGATGCCTGTCCACGGCACCCTTCTTCCTTCATGTCGGCTGCTTGCACGTTAAAGGGGGGGTACCTGAGCATCGCGACTCATGGGCTCTTACTGGTCCAGCCCTCACCCTCTGACCTTGTCCACGGCATCGTGACCTGGCATACCAGCGACGGCTGAGCTCGATCGAGGGCCGGGACCTGAGGACGTAGAGCGTCGGCATCTAACCAAATTTGCAGGAACACATTACAAGTAAAGGCCCAGAGCCAGGCGCAACCCGCCTTGAGGTAGGGCCCCGTAAGTCCCGTGCTGGCTCACGGGTGCCAAGATACACCTCGTCAGGTCCTACCGTGCCAGCCATGTGTCAGGGCAGGGTTGTACACGCCCCGGGGGATCCTCCCGGAGGGGAGCCCCCTCCCACGCACCAGTGGAAGCACCATGCTCCGCGCTGGCTGACAACACTGCCGAGGAGCGGCTATGCCCGTACATATACGGAAGTGCTATGCTCCGCGCTGGTGATAAACAACTGAGGGTGGCCCCCAGCCGCATCAACCTCAGGGAGCCCAGAGCTCAATGTCCGGCCCCATCGTAACGCCTCCCCTCGGGAGTGCCGCGCGAGGGGGCTGGGCACGGGGGCTACGCCTGGGTCACGCCCAAGCGCACGCCACCCAGCCAGGCCCCTTGGGCCTGGTTCGTCGCACGTCACTCCCCGAGCGGAGCCAAGGTACGAAGGCTGTTTGAACGTCAAGGGGGACTCCTGAGCATCGCGACTCAGGAGCCTAACTGGTCACGTAGCCCCTCACCCCTTAGTTCCGAAAGGCTAACGGCGGTTGAGGTATGCGCAGGGTCGGGCTCTATCGATGTAGAATGGTAGATTTACTCATACAACTCCCCTCCGTACTTGCTATTCGCGCGTTAAGGGGGACTCCTGAGCATCACGACTCAGGAGGCTAACTTGTCACGTAGCCCCTCACTCCTTGGTCCCGTCCTGGTTTCCGGTCGGGGCTAACGGGGGCTGAGGTATGCGTGGGGCCGGGCTCTGCCGACGTAGAACACAAGCAAGTAGGAAGGAAAAGCACAAATCTCAAGGAATTCAAAAGCAAATATTACAGTCCATAGAGTGCTTTCACAACGCCAAACACAAGTTTAAAAGCCTCCACGAGGCATGATGCATGTTGCAGGAGCTAAAAACAAGACAGGAGCCGCGAAGGGGTCACTTTCTGGCAGCGCCATCGCTAGTGGCGGAGCTGCGCTGGGCGACTTCGCCTCGTGGAGCCTCAAGATCAGCAGCGCCTCGCCTTGGCTTGGTGCTGAAAGCATGGAACTTCGCCAGCAGAGCCTCTGCTCGACCATTCACGGCCTCAGCAGCGACAGCGGCAAGCTTGCCGCCCACGGACTCCAGTAGGCTGTCAAGGTCAATGTCGGGGTCGCGAAGGTAGACGTGGGTGAAGATGCGCGTCAGCGCTGCAGAAGAAAGGACACGCGCCTCAGTCTCTGTCGTTGGGCCAAGGCCGAGGGCGACATCTTCAAGGGCGCAGACCAGGAAGGGAAGCAGCTTGGCGGGGCCGTCCTCGGCGCCGGCCAGCGGGCTCTCCAGGCCGCTGTCATAAAGTGTCTTCAGCAAGGTGCGAGCCTTCTCCTCCAGCTTCAGGAAGGCCATGCGGTCCTTGGCCAGGACCCGCACCTTGCCGTCCAGCTCGATCCTCTTCGCCTCCAACGCCTGCTCCAGCGCACCTAAGCGTCCATGGCGTTCATCAAGTTTGGCATCCCGGTCCTTGGCGGCAGCGTCACAAGCCTTCATATCTTCCTCCTTCTCCTGGCGGTCACGAGCCACCTTGGCGAGATGGTCGCGCAGGCCTTGCAGCTCGCTCTCCAGCACCTTGCAGTGACCCCGGACATCCACAACCTCACCCAAGGCAGCGTTGCGAGCGGCCTTGGCCTCAAGGATGGCTTGCTTCTCCTCGTCGCAATCCGTCGCGGCCTGAGCCAGCGCCGCTCGGACTGAAGTGTCAGAGCGGACCCAGCCGGAGGCCAGCTCCAGGCGCCCGGCCACCAAGGGAGGGTCGGAGCCCTGAAGATCTTCTCGCAGCCGGTACAACTCAGCAGCAGCACGATCCAGGACAGTAGAAGGAGTCGGAGAAATGGCAGTTGGCGGAGTAGGAGGAGAAGACGGCAGCGTGATCACATCACCATGAGTTGTGACCTTCTGCGCCCTGATGACTGCTACAGTGGCGTAAGGCAGGGACACCTCGGGAGTCGCTTGGGCCACGGGGGTTGAGTTCGCCCCAGCTCACCCCGCCAGGCCTCGCGAGGATGACCGGGCAGGGGAGGCCCGGGTCTTGCCACCCCTTCTCCCGCGGGTGGAAGTGCTGCCCCGGACGAAGCCTCAGGGGCCCCCTTCAGCTTTTTCGCGCAGGCACCGGCCTAGCCAAGGAATATGGACGTCAAGCCTCAGCAACGAAGCAAGAAGCAAAATGAGAATCAAGCACTTCTGGTCATCACTCGCGGCCTCAAGCAACCTCCGGCCGAACTTGAAGCCCGAGAGCCGGCTGCTGGGATCAACCTCAAGAGACTCGAGAGCAGGAGGCACGTCTGAAGATCGCCTCGGAGCCGGACCAAGCCCGCGGAGAACCAGTCCCGTCCTGTCCTTCTTCGGGATCAGGGGCGAGCATTAACCGCCTCGCTCATCGCCATCCTCGTCGTCGTTCGGCATGAGGCGAAGAGCGTGGGACCTGCACCGAGGGATGGGTGCTCTCGACTCCCCGTCGGTCGCCTCGGAATCGGGCTCCTCTTCCTGCTCCTCTTCTTCCTCCTCTCTGCCGGAGTCGCCGGAGGATACATTCACCGTCGCCAGGGCCGCCAGGTCCTCAGGAACCTCCGCGGGCACATGCCCGTCCCCGTTGAAAGCAGGCATGGAGTTCACCACCTGCTCCCAATCATCCCGAAGGAACAGGGGTAGGGGAGCACCTTCCAATCTCGCCACGTCCCCCCCAACCAAGGATTGGAAGACCGCGGCCAGATCTTCGTCGGCCAGGACTTCGGAGCTCGGGCAAAGGGCGGCATTGGCCCCCCCGAGCCTTCACAGCGGGAGCGAATGCTCCCGGAGCGGAGCCACCCGATGCTCCAGGAACTCCCTCAGGAGCGACGCCCCGGTCAGTTTCGCCATCGCCATGTTGCCCGGCCACAGGTCCACGTCCATCCTCTCCAGCACTGGCTTCGCGCGGGGATTGACAAGCTCCACGCGGGACCAAGACATACTTGGGCTACCCCGTGGGCAGAATCATCCAGGGATGGATGCGCCCAGCATCCACCATGACCCACTTGGTCCTGAAGCCTTCAATCCTCTTCCCGGGCTTCGAGATAGCATTGGAGCTGGCGTACGCAATGAAGCTCGCACACGCGATGATGGGGCCGCGAGAGACCTGGAGGTAAAAGTAATGGCGCAGCAAGGCCACCGAGGGCCTTACCCCAACATGACCCTCGCAGTAGTAGGCGAAAATCGCCAGGAGAAGAACAGAGTTGGGATGGAGGTGCAGAGCTTGCAGGTTGTAATGGTGGAGAACAGAAAGGAAGAACTCGGAAAAGGGGGCACCACACCGGCGGTGATGGCGCTCATGAAGAGCGGGTAGAAGGTGCTTCCTTTGTCCTTGGGAAGGGCGGAACCAACCTTGAGGACGGCCGCCCTGTCGTTGCCTTGCGCCGCCATCATCTGGCGCGTCCGAGCAAGGTTCTTCTCCGACACATTCGGAGGATCTAGAGCAGGTGAGTACCATGCTCCAGCCGGGGTCTGGAGAGGCGCCATGCCTTGCTAAGATGCAGGGTTGGAGTAGATCTGGGGATTTCAGAAGCGAGAATGATAGGAGCGAGAAAGGGGATCTGGGCAATGACTGGAGAAGGCAAAGAAAGTAAGCCTAGACGGGTACCGCTCTCTTGTCAATTCGTGCAGTTGCCGAGGCGTCATGGGGGAGCCAGGACGCCCACGTCCAACCAACCGCCACGCGGCGCCCAAGGCCACAGGCTGATCGGGCCCGCGGTGCTTCGCACTTGCCCCTTCGCTTCTCTGCTAAGCCAAGTCTGGGCGCGCCTTGGGCCCGGGGGCTACTGTCGGCGTTCTAGGAACGGGGGTACCCAGACTTGCCTGTCTGCGGCCTGCGGCGTGGCTCAGGGAGTGGCCTAGTATGGCCCATCTTCATCAACACATGCTCAAGACCCTCGCGAGGGGCCAAGCCTCGCGGGGCGGACGACAGGAGGCTTCCTTGGGCACAACCTCGTCAGGCTGGCTCACGAGGAGGCGGAGAGACCAAGGTGGGGTACCTCACGAGGTGCCCATGACGCAAGCCATGACGACCGAGGCCAGGCGGGCGCCGGCCTGCACAGAGTCATTGTTTCCTCTTTGGTGCAAAGGGGGCCAGCGCAGGCAGGAGTATCAAGCAAAGGGAACCATTTTGGCACAACAAGACCAAGACCAGCAGGACGGCAGGATGGAGGTCATCGTGGAGTCCAAGCCGGCATCACCGTCAGGGTCGTTGGCAGGCGAGGACTGACTTTAGTCAGGATAAGTGTACTAGATGTTCCCCTTCAAAATGGCCAATTGTTGGCGCCCTTCCCGCTCAATATTTGGGAAGAGGCCCAGGGCCTCCCTCTATAAATAGGACTAGCCACCCACAGGGTAGAGCGATGGAGAGATCAACAAAAGAGAGAGACAGAGAAGCGACTAAACTCCCCCTAGCAGTTCATCGCACCAGCACAAGAACAGCCCCTCGCGAGGATGTTCTCCCTTTGTACTGTTCATCATCAGCCCCTGAGGCAATCCACCACACCACAAACTGGAGTAGGGTATTACACAACAATGGTGGCCTGAACCAGTATAAATCTCATGTCCCTTGTGTTGTTCTTCGTGTAGTTTAGATCCTTGTGAGGCGATGAGACGTGGGTAGGCGGGAGGTGTGATCTCCACGTGCACCCCAGAGTTCGAACCTTGAGGGTCTGCCGGAACCCGAAATCCGACAGCTATCGTTATGTTCTCACCCTCACTGATGACTTAAGTAGGTATGGGTCTGTCTACTTAATGAAACACAAGTCTGAGACCTTTGAAAAGTTCGAGGAATTTCAGAGTGAGGTGGAGAATCAACGTGACAGGAAAATAAAGCTCTTACGATCAGATCGTGGGGGGGAATATTTGAGTCACGAGTTTGGTACACACTTAAGGAAATGTGGAATTGTTTCACAATTCACGCCGCCTGGAACACCTCAGCGTAATGGTGTGTCCGAACATCGTAATCGCACTCTATTGGATATGGTGCGATCTATGATGTCTCTTATCGATTTACCGCTATCATTTTGGGGTTATGCTTTACAGACAACCACATTCACTTTAAATAGGGCACCATATAAATCCGTTGAGACGACACCATATGAATTATGGTCTGGGAAGAAACCTAAGATGTCGTTTCTAAAAGTTTGGGGATGCGATGCTTATGTCAAGAAACTTCAACCTGAAAAGCTCGAACCCAAGTCAGAAAAGTGCATCTTCATAGGATACCCCAAGGAAACCATTGGGTATACCTTCTACCTCAGATCCGAAGGCAAGATCTTTGTTGCCAAGAACGGATCCTTTCTGGAGAAAGAGTTTCTCTCGAAAGAAGTAAGTGGGAGGAAAGTAGAACTTGATGAAGTGTTGCCTCTTGAACCAAAAAGTAGCGTAGCTCAAGAAAATGTTTCTGTGGTGCCTGCACCGACTAGAGAGGAAGTTAATGATGATGATCAAGGCACTTTGGATCAAGTTGCTACTGAACTTCGTAGGTCCACAAGGACACGTTCCACACCAGAATGGCATGGCAACCCTATCCTGGAAATCATGTTGTTAGACAACGGTGAACCTTCGAACTATGAAGAAGCGATGGTGGGCCCAGATTCCAACAAATGGCTTGAAGCCATGAAATCCGAGATAGGATCCATGTATGAAAACAAAGTATGGACTTTGACATACTTTCCCGATGATCGGCGAGCCATAGAAAATAAATGGATCTTTAAGAAGAAGGCTGACGCGGATGGTAATGTGACCATCTATTAAGCTCGGCTTGTCACTAAGGGTTATCGACAAGTTCAAGCGGTTGACTACGATTAGACCTTCTCACGCGTAGCGAAGCTGAAGTCCGTCCGAATCATGTTAGCAATTGCCACATTCTATGATTATGAGATATGGCAGATGGACGTCAAAACAGCATTCCTTAACGGTTTCCTTAAGTAAGAATTGTATATGATGCAGCCGGAAGGTTTTGTCGATCCTAAGAATGCTAACAAGGTGTGCAAGCTCCAGCGCTCCATCTATGGGCTGGTGCAAGCATCTCGGAGTTGGAACATTCGCTTTGATGAAATGATTGAAGTGTTTGGGTTTATGCAGACTTATGGAGAAGCCTGCATTGACAAGAAAGTGAGTGGGAGCTCCGTAGCATTTCTTATATTATATGTGGATGACATACTATTGATGGGAAATGATATAGAACTTTTGGAAAGCATAAAGGCCTACTTCAATAAGTGTTTTTCAATGAAGGACCTTGGAGAAGCTGCTTACATATTAGGCATCAAGATCTATAGGGATAGATCGAGACGCCTCATAGGTCTTTCACAAAGCACATACCTTGATAAGATATTGAAGAAGTTCAATATGGATCAGTCCAAGAAGGGGTTCTTGCCTGTATTGCAAGGTGTGAAATTATGCTCGGCTCAAAGCCCGACCTCGGCAGAAGATAGAGGAAATATGAGTGTCATCCCCTATGCCTCAACCATAGGGTCTATTATGTATGCCATGCTGTGTACCAGACCTGATGTAAACGTTGCCGTAAGTTTGGTAGGGAGGTACCAAAGTAATACCAGCATGGAACACTGGACATCGGTCAAGAATATCCTGAAGTACCTAAAAAGGACTAAGGTTATGTTTCTCGTCTATGGAGGTGATGAAGAGCTCGTCGTAAAGGGTTACGTCGATGCTAGCTTCGACACAGATCTGGATGACTCCAAGTCACAAACCGGATACGTGTATATTTTGAATGGTGGGGCGGTCAGCTGATGCTGTTGCAAGCAAAGCGTCGTGGCGGGATCTACATGTGAAGCGGAGTACATGGCAGCCTCGGAGGCAGCACATGAAGCAATCTGGATGAAGGAGTTCATTACCAACCTAGGAGTTATTCCCAATGCATCGGGCCCGATGACTCTCCTCTGTGACAACACTGGAGCTATTGCCCTTGCCAAGGAGCCCAGGTTTCACAAGAAGACCAGGCATATCAACCGTTGCTTCAACTCCATTCGTGAAAATGTTCAAGATGGAGACATAGATATTTGTAAAGTGCATACGGATCTGAATGTCGCAGATCCGTTGACTAAACCTCTTCCACGAGCAAAACATGATCAACACCAGAACTCTAAGGGTGTTCGATTCATCACAATGTAACTAGATTATTGACTCTAGTGCAAGTGGGAGACTGTTGGAAATATGCCCTAGAGGCAATAATAAAATTGTTATTATTATATTTCCTTGTTCATGATAATTGTCTATTATTCATGCTATAATTGTATTAATCGGAAACCGTAATACATGTGTGAATACATAGACCACAACATGTCCCTAGTGAGCCTCTAGTTGACTAGCTCGTTGATCAATAGATGGTCATGGTTTCCTGACCATGGACATTGGATGTCATTGATAACGGGATCACAAAATTAGGAGAATGATGTGATGGACAAGACCCAATCCTAAGCATAGCACAAGATCGTGTAGTTCGTTTGCTAAAAGCTTTTCTAATGTCAAGTATCATTTCCTTAGACCATGAGATTGTGCAACTCCCAGATACCGTAGGAATGCTTTGGGTGTACCAAATGTCACAACATAACTGGGTGGCTATAAAGGTACACTACAGGCATCTCCGAAAGTATTTGTTGGGTTGGCGCGAATCTAGACTGGGATTTGTCACTCCGTATGACGAAGAGGTATCTCTGGGCCCACTTGGTGATGCATCATCATAATGAGCTCAATGTGACTAAGTAGTTAGTCATGGGATCATGCACTACGGAACGAGTAAAGTGACTTGCTGGTAACGAGATTGAATGAGGTATTGGGATACCGACGATCGAATCTCAGGCAAGTAACGTACCGATTGACAAAGGGAATTGTATACGAGATTGATTAAATCCCTGACATCGTGGTTCATCCGATGAGATCATCGTGGAACATGTGGGAGCCAACATGGGTATCCAGATCCCGTTGTTGGTTATTGGACGGAGAGCTCTCTCGGTCATGTCTGCATGATTCTCGAACCCATAGGGTCAACACACTTAAGGTTCGGTGACGCTAGAGTTGTTATGGGAATTAGTATGCGGTTACCGCATGTTGTTCGGGGTCCCGAATGAGATCCTGGACGTCCCGAGGAGTTCCGGAATGGTCCGGAGGTAAAGATTTATATATGGGAAGTCTAGTTTCAGTCACCGGAATAATTTCGGGGTTACTAGTATTGTATTGGGACCACCAAAAGGTGTCCGGGGGTCCAACGGGTGGGTCTACCTACCACAGGGGACTCAATGGGCAGAACAAGGGTGGTAACCATCCCCCTAGTGGGCTGGTGTGCCCCCCCCCCAAGGGCCCAAGGTGCCTAGGGTTGAAAACCCTAGGGCTGGGGGCGCCTCCCACCAACTTGGGGGGCAAGCTCCCCCCCTTGGCCGCCGCCCCCCCCTAGATGGGATCTAAAGGGGCCGGGCCCCTCTCCCCTTCCCCTATAAATAGTGGGGGGGTGGCAGGGTTGCCACACCCTTCCTTTGGCGCAGCCCTCTGCCTCCCCAACACCTCCTCCTCCATAGTAGTGCTTGGGGAAGCCCTGCCGGAGAACTGCAAGCTCCGCCACCACGCCGTCGTGCTGCCGGAGCTCTCCCTCAACTTCTCCTCTCCCCTTGCTAGATCAAGAATGAGGAGACGTCCCCGGGCTGTATGTGTGTTGAACGCGGAGGCACCGTCCGTTCGGCGTTAGATCGGATCTTCCGCGATTTGAATCGCCGTGAGTATGCCTCCCTCATCCGCGTTCTAGTGACGCTTCCACTTAGCGATCTTTAAAGGTATGAAGATGCTCATTCTCTCTCTCTCTCTTGTTTCTAGAATCTCCATAGATTGATCTTGGTGATGCGTAGAAAATTTTGAATTATTGCTACATTCCCAACAGTGGCATCATGAGCTAGGTCTATTGTGTAGATTCTTTGCACGAGTAGAACACAAGTAGTTGTGGGTGTTGGTTTGTTCAATTTGCTTACCATTACCAGTCATATCTTGTTTCGACGGTATTATGGGATGAAGCGGCCCGGACCGACCTTACACATACGCTTACGTGAGACAGGTTCCACCGACTGACATGCACTTGTTGCATAAGGTGGCTAGCGGGTGCCAGCCTCTCCCACTTTAGTTGGATCGGATTCGATGAAAAGGGTCCTTATGAAGGGTATATAGCAATTGGCATATCACCGTTGTGGCCTTTGCGTAGGTAAGAAATGTTCTTGCTAGAAACCCATAGCAACCACGTAAAACATGCAACAACAATTAGAGGACGTCTAACTTGTTTTTGCAGGGTATGCTGTGTGATGTGATATGGCCAAAAGAATGTGATGAATGATATATGTGATGTATGAGATTGATCATGTTCTTGTAATAGGAATCATGACTTGCATGCGATGAGTATGACAACTGGCAGGAGCCATAGGAGTTGTCTTAATTTATTGTATGACCTGCGTGTCAATGATAATGCAATGTAATTACTTTACTTTATTGCTAACCGTTAGCCATAGTAGTAGAAGTTATAGTTGGCGAAACAACTTCATGAAGACATGATGATGGAGATCATGATGATGGAGATCATGGTGTCATGCCGGTGACGAAGGTGATCATGCCGCGCCTCGAAGATGAAGATCAAAGGACAAAATGATATTGGCCATATCATGTCACTTTATGATTTGCATGTGATGTTTGTCATGTTTACATCTTATTTTCTTAGAACGACGGTAGCATAAATAGGATGATCCTCATTAAAATTTCAAGAAAGTGTTCCCCCTAACTGTGCACCATTGCGAAAGTTCGTTGTTTCGAAGCACCACGTGATGATCGGGTGTGATAGATTCTAACATTCGCATACAACGGGTGTAAGCCATATTTACACATGCAAAACACTTAGGTTGACTTGATGAGCCTAGCATGTACAGACATGGCCTTGGAATACAAGAGACCGAAAGGTCGAACATGAGTCGTATAGTAGATACCATCAACATGAAGATGTTCACCGATGATGAGTAGTCCGTCTCACATAATGATCGGACACGGCCTAGTTGACTCGGATCATGTATCACTTAGATGACTAGAGGGATGTCTTTATAAGTGGGAGTTCATTAAAATAATTTGATTAGATGAACTTAATTATCATGAACATAGTCTAAAATATCTTTGCAATATGTCTTATAGATCAAATGGCCCACGCTAATGTTGCCCTCAACTTCAACGTGTTCCTAGAGAAAACCAAGCTGAAAGACGATGGTAGCAACTATATTGACTGGGTCCAGAACTTGAGGATCATCCTCATAGCTGCCAAGAAAGCATATGTCCTAGAAGCACCGTTCGGTGAAGCACCCATTTTCCCAGCAACTCAAGACGTTATGAACGCCTGGCAGTCGCGTAGTGATGATTACTCCCTGGTTTAGTGCGGCATGCTTTATAGCTTAGAACCGGGGCTCCAAAAGCGTTTTGAGCAGCACGGAGGATATGAGATGTTCCAAGAGCTAAAAATGGTTTTCCAAGCTCATGCTCGGGTCGAGAGATATGAAGTCTCTGACAAGTTCTACAGTTGTAAGATGGAGGAAAATAGTACTGTCAGTGAGTGATACGTCTCCAATGTATCTATAATTTATGAAGCATTCATGCTATTATATTACTTGTTTTGGATGTTTATGGGCGTTATTATACACTTTTATATAATTTTTGGGACTAACCTATTAACCGGAGGCCCAGCCCATATTGTTGTTTTCTTGCCTATTTAAGTGTTTCGAAGAAAAGGGATATCAAATGGAGTCCAAATGGAATGAAACCTTTGGAAAAGTTATTTTTGGAACAGAAGCAATCCAGGGAACTTGGAGTGCAAGCCAGGGAAGCTTCGAGGAGGCCACGAGATAGGGGCGCCCCCCCTGGGCACGCCCTCCACCCTCGTGGCTCCCCCGACCGACTTCTTTCGCCTATATATTCCCATATACCCTAAAAACATCAAAGCAAACAATAGATCGGGAGTTCTGCCACCACAAGCCTCTGTAGCCACCAAAAACCTCTCGGGAGCCCGTTCCGGCACCCTACCGGAGGGGGGATCCCTCACTGGTGGCCATCTTCATCATCCCGGCGCTCTCCATGACGAGGAGTGAGTAGTTCACCCTCGAGGCTGAGGGTATGTAACAATAGCTATGTGTTTGATCTCTCTCTCTCTCTCTCATGTTCTCTCTATGGCACGATCTTGATGTATCGCGAGCTTTGCTATTATAGTTGGATCTTATGATGTTTCTCCCCCTCTACTCTTTGGTGATGAATTGAGTTTTCCCTTTGAAGTTATCTTGTCGGATTGAGTCTTCAAGGATTTGAGAATGTATGTCTTGCCGTGCTTATTTGTGGTGACAATGGGATATCACGTGATCCACTTGATGTATGTTTTGGTGATCAACTTGCGGGTTCTGCCCATGAACCTATGCATAGGGGTTGGCACACGTTTTCATCTTGAATCTCCGGTAGAAACTTTGGGGCACTCTTTGAAGTACTTTGTGTTGGTTGAATAGATGAATCTGAGATTGTGTGATGCATATCATATAATCATTCCCACGGATACTTGAGGTGACAATGGAGTATCTAGGTGACATTAGGGTTTTGGTTGATTTGTGTCTTAAGGTGTTATTCTAGTATGAACTCTATGATAAATTGAACAGAAAGAATAGCTTCATGTTATTTTACTACGGACTCTTGAATAGATAGAACAGAAAGCATAACTTTGAGGTGGTTTCGTACCCTACCATAATCTCTTTGTTTGTTCTCTGCTATTAGTGGCTTTGGAGTGACTCTTTGTTGCATGTTGTGGGATAGTTATATGATCCAGTTATGTTATTATTGTTGAGAAAACTTGCACTAGTGAAAGTATGAACCTTACGCCTTGTTTCCTACCTTTGCAATACCGTTTACGCAAACTTTTATCATTAGTTACCTTGCTGTTTTTATATTTTTAGATTACAAAGACCTATATCTACCATCCATATTGCACTTGTATCACCATCTCTTCGCCGAACTAGTGCACCTATACAATTTGCCATTGTATTGGGTGTGTTGGGGACACAAGAGACTCTTTGTTATTTGGTTGTAGGGTTGCTTGAGAGAGACCATCTTCATCCCACGCCTCCCACGGATTGATAAACCTTAGGTCATCCACTTGAGGGAAATTTGCTACTGTCTGAGAAACCTCTGTACTTGGAGGCCCAACAACGTCTACAGGAAGAAGGTTGCATAGTAGACATCAAGATCTTTTCTGGCGCCGTTGCCGGGGAGGTGAGTGCTTGAAGGTATAGCTTTAGATCTTGCGATCGAATCTTTTTGTTTCTTGTTTTATCACTAGTTTAGTCTATAAAAGAAAACTACAAAAAATGGAATTGAGTTTGTCTCTTACGCTTCATCTTTTTAATATCTTTCGTAAGCTTGATGAAAAGGAAAATTGTGCTCAAGTGCTAGAAGAAGAAATCTATAGAATGTTTGATACTAAATATTTGAATGATGAGCATGATTGGAATGTTGTTAGCATGAACTCCTTGAATATCCATATTACTAATGATGATTGCACTAGTTATGATGAAAATGTCTCCTATAAGCATGTCGATTTTTGTGGAGAGCATTTGGTTTGCATGGACACACCAAATAGAGAAGATAGATATTGCAAGAGGAATAAGCATTTAGAAACTAAATTGTTGCAAGAAAGTCTAGATAAGAATGTTGAAAATTTACATTTCCTTTGCCGTGCTTGTGAACTTTGCAATGAACGCGGTCATTTACATCTTTGATGCAAATTGTTTCATGATCGAATCGTGTCCAAGAATTGTGATGATTTGATTTCCCTTGCACATTATAATGAACTTAGTTTGCTTTTGGGTTATGAATAAATGAAACGTTTAACTAAGAATCTTCCAGAATTTGCCCTTAAGAAACTCTTTGATTTTGATCTAGAGAAGATTTATATGTATTGTGCGATAAATTGCATTGAAAATCCTTATATTGCCAATTACCTAAAGAAAAGGAAGCAAATAGAAGAGGAAGAGAATAATAATGAAAGGGGAGAGACTTTCCAATATCCTCCTATTATTTCTTATGATGAATCAGGTAATGAGGAGGAGCTTTCTATTCAATCAGTCCCATCAATGAGGAGCACAAAGAAGAAGGTTGAACCCACACATAATGTGAAGAAGAAAAAGAAAATAAGGAGCAACAAAGGTAAAAAGGTATCCCTCCAAAATGATGTTGCTCCTACTACTCATTGTGATGATGATAATTGCTATACTATTGGTGCTATCCATACTATTAATGATGAGAGTGATTATGCTTATGATATGAAAAGGCCCAAGCTTGGGGAGGCTATGTTTGATGAGGATGAAATATTTGAGAATATATTTGCTGACATTAATGTTTGTCACAAGCTTGGGGATGCTATGTTTAATGAAGATGATATTTTTAGCCTCCCAAGTTTTGATATGCAAAGTTCTTATGATGATAGCATGCCTCTTACCTATAATGATTATATTGATGAAAGTGGGTTTGGAAGAGTGTAAACTTTCGGAAGTAGTGATCCCTCTATTTTGGAGGATGTTGAATTTTATTGTGATGGATATGAAAGTGGATTTGGAAGAGTGTCAACTTTATTTAGTGATGATTCCACTATCTTGGGAGAGGTTTCAATCGATCATGATGAGAACGAAGTTGCTACTTATGATGATTATTGTGATGAAACTTATGCTACAAATAGTAGTGATGATTATATTTATAAATCTTGTCATGATTATGATTACCTTTTTTCTGAACATTACTCTTTTAAGGTGGAAACAATTTATAGTATTCAAGTCTCTAATGATACTCCCACTATTCCGAATGAGAAGAAATTTGCTTATGTGGAGAGTAATAAAATTTGTACACTTGTAGATCATGAAAAGAATGCTTTAGGTGCTGGTTATATTGTTGAATTTATTTATGATGCTACTGAAAATTATTATGAGAGATGAACATATGCTTGTAGGAATTGCAATAGTATCAATTTTCCTCTCTATGTGCTTAAAGTTTTGAAGTTATGCTTGTTTTGCCTTCCTATGCTAGTTGATTATTGTTCCCATAAGTTGTTTGCTCACAAAATCCCTATGCATAGGAAGTGGGTTACTTTTAAATGTGCTAGTCATATGCTTCATCATGCTCCCGTTATGTTTCAATTCTTATCTTTTATGTGAGCATCATTGTCATCATCATGCCTAGCTAGAAAGGCATTAAAGAAAAGCGCTTGTTGGGAGACAACCCAATATTTACCCTTACTGTTTTTGTGTGTTCACATGATTATGCTACTGTAGTAATCATGTTTTATAGCTTTTGTTTCAATAAAGTGCCAAGCAAGACCTTTAGGATAGCTTAAGGTGATAGTTGTGTTGATCCTGCTGAAAATCAAATACTTTTGCACCCAGGAAATTAGTGTTGTTAATTCACAGAAAACATGATTTTGTTCTGATTCTTTTTGATCTGGATTGGTACACAAATTTCTTAGGACTTCCTAATTTGGTAGGAGTTTTGGAGTTCCAGAAGTATATGTTTGATACAGATTACTACAGACTATTCTGTTTTTGACAGATTCTGTCTTCTATGTGTTGTTTGCTTATTTTGATGAATCTATGAGTAGTATCGGAGGGTATGAACCATAGATAAGTTGGAATACAGTAGATACTACACTAATATGAATTTAGAATGAGTTCACACAGTACCTAAGTGGTGGTTTTATTTTCTTATACTAACGGAGCTTACGAGTTTTCTGTTGAGTTTTGTGTTGTGAACTTTTCAAGTTTTGGGTAAAGATTCGATGGACTATGGAATAAGGAGTGGCAAGAGCCTAAGCTTGGGGATGTCCATGGCACCCCAAGATATTCAAGAATAGCCAAAAGCCTAAGCTTGGGGATGCCCCGGAAGGCATCCCCTCTTTCGTCTTCGTTTATCGGTAACTTTACTTGGAGCTATATTTTTATTCACCACATGATATGTGTTTTGCTTGGAGCGTCATTTTATTTTGTTAGTATTTGCTTGATGTTATTCATAATAATGTTTTGCATCTTTATTTTCAATATAAATGTCAAGGATAGCCTTTACCATGCTTATTTTTCTAGTATACATGTTGCTGTTTGAAAACAGAAAGTTTACCGTTGTTGCAAAAATTCCCTAGAAAAGTCAGAGAATGATATAATGTTGAAACTTTTTGCATAATGATATCTGATAAATCTTCTACATATTAGTATTTTTCTCATAATTTTTGGAGTTAGGGAAGTATGATGAATCTTGCATTCTTTACAGACTATACTGTTTTGGCAGATTGCTGTTATGTTTGCATTGTTTGCATATGTTTGCTTGTTTAATGATTATATTTGAGGATAGGAGTATTAAATATGCGGAGACATTCGGTATGCAATGTTGAATAATAATTTTAGTGATTTGTTACAGTAGAAAATGATAAGGTTTTTGCATTGATTTATACTAACTTATCTCACGAGTTCTTGTTGAGTTTGGTGTGGATGAAGTTTTCGAGATTTAGGAAACCGAGATATAAAAGGAATTAAGGAGACACAAATGCTCAAGATTGGGGATGCCCAAGGCACCCCAAGATAATATTTCAAGAAGTATCAAGCATCTAAGCTTGGGGATGCCCCGTTAGGCATCCCACCTTTCTTCTTGAACAACTACCGGTTAGTATCGGTTGAGCCTAAGTTTTTGCTTCTTCACATGAGTTGTGCTATCCTTGCAACGTCATTTTATTTTGCTTTGCTTTCTGTTTGAATACATTACCAAGATCTGAAATTCTTAAATGAGAGAGAGTCTTCACATAGTTACATAATTATTTAGCTACTCATTGATCTTCACTTATATCTTTTTTGGAGTAGTTTGTCATTTACTCGTGGGGGAATTTGAGGATTTGCCACACCTTATTTTGCAGTTTGAGGATTTCCCCTGTTTTGGCTGTAACCCAGGATTTGCCACATCTTTGCTGAAAGATTGAGGATTTGCCCCTAACACGACTGGCCCGCAACAACATGACCAAAATGCCCTTGTGTTTACCTACGTGAGAGGAACCCGGTCCAAAGGTTGCCCCGATAACTCTCTCATCTCATCCTACCTATACCTGCGGCGGCGGCGGCAATCTACGGCGGCTACGACGATGGCGACCTCGATCTCCCCGACAGCGGCGACCTGGTAAGATCTGCTACTACCTTACGTTCCTTTGACCACCTCCCGCTCCTGAACGTACAGAGAAAATCTAAAAAAAATCAGAGATTACATTCACACTTCATAGTGAACGTACAGACTGAAGATAAACTGAAGAATATTATAGTGAGTATTCTTCTGGGAAAGTTTCATCACCTTTTCTTTTTATCACAAAGTACATTCACACTTCGTAGTTCACACATCACAAATTACATTTACATTTTTAAGTGACATCAGAAGGTACATTAGCCCTTACTAGTTTACAAGTTAGAACAGATGCAGCTCGTGAAGGCAGCGCACGGTGAGGCCGCAGCAAGCTCGGGGAGGCACAGCAGGGCGCAACAGGAACTCGGGGGAGACTTCCAAAGCAGGTGTAGCCGCTGTGAAGTTGCACGCCGCCGACATTGCGTGGTGGCCAGCCGCCAGGCCGAACAGAGTACGGGAACCGCGAGCTCATGCCCAATTGAGGATAACTAAAACAGATTGGGTTGGGGGTATTTTGGTCACAGAATTTGTACTATAATGTGCCAAAGGATCCAAACAGTATGTTAGGGGCAAATCCTCAATCTTCCAGCAAAGATGTGGCAAATCCTGGGTTACAACCAAAATAGAGGCAAATCCTCAAACTGCAAAATAAGGTGTGGCAAATCCTCAAATTCCCCTTACTCGTGTGCTTCACTTATATCTTATGAGTAAATGATTGAATGAGTTGAATGTCATAAATCTGAAATTATATATGTTTCATTTGCTTTTCCCTTAGGTAGTAATGACTTCACATCTAAGAAGTAGAGGTTGTAAATTTATTGAAGGTTAGCAAGCATTGTATTGGTCATTTGAACAATTCATGAAAGAATATTGAAGGAAGAGAGATTTCACATATAAATATATTATCTTAGACATCTTTTATGATTGTGAGCACTCATTAAGTATGACATGCTAAAGAGTTGATGTTGGACAAGGAAGACAATGTAATGGGTTACGGTTTCTCACATCTCAGTTAAAGTATATTGTCATGGATCATTCAAACATGTTGAGCTTGCCTTTCCCCCTCATGCTAGCCAAAATTCCTTGCACCAAGTAGAGATACTACTTCTGCTTCCAAATATCCTTAAACTAGTTTTGCCATGAGAGTCCACCATACCTACCTATATGCGGTATTTACCTGCCGTTCCAAGTAAATTTGCATGTGCCAAACTCTAAACCTTCAAATAATAATCTGTTTTGTATGCCCGAATCGCTCATGTAGTGACTAGGGGCTGCCAGTATCTTCCATACTAGGTGGGTTATTCTCAAGATGAGTGGACTCCGCTCATCATTCACGAGAAAAATGGCTGGTAACCGGGATGCCCAGTCCCATGATCAAAAACATAAAAAATCAAATCAAAAGTAATTGCAAACAAAACTCCCCCTAGACTGTTGTTGGTATGGACGGTACCCTGTTGTTTCGGATGGCCGTGGAGTGTGATTGTTGGTGGAGGGGGGGTAAAAAGTTTACCATTCTGTTTGGGAACCTCCTATAATGTATGTAGTATGGAAGATATTGGGAAATCTTGGTTGTTATGTTGACAATGAGATCATACCTCTCAAAATTATTTATCTCTATTTCAAAATCGAGCTCTGGCACCTCTGGAAATCCCTGTTTCCCTCTGCGAAGGGCCTATCTTTTACTTTATGCATGAGTTAAGGTGATCTTCACCTTTCCCTTTTTCACTTTATCCTTTGGCAAGCACCTCGTGTTGGAAAGATCCTGATATATATATATCCAATTGGATGTAAGTTAGCATGAACTATTATTGTTGACATCACCCAAAGGTGAATACGTTGGGAGGCGAAATTATAAGCCCCTATCTTTCTCAGTGTCCGATTAAAAATCCATAACCATAAGTATTGCATGAGTGTTAGCAATTGTAGAAGACTATATGATAGTTGAGTATGTGGAGTTTGCTAAATCAAAGCTCTAACATAGACCCTTCCTAAAAATAAGATGAATTGTAATTCTTTGATGAATGAGAATGAAGTTTGCTAGCTTTCAACAAAGTTTATGGTCTACGCTTTAACATGTGAATAGCTTGTTACTTGATCTTGAGAAGTTTTATGAGATGAACTACAGTTATGACATATAATCATGCTAAAAAAGGTGACTGAAATTATCATTGATCAAACTTGTGCACCTGCTAGCATTCACACTTCATAAATTCTTTCTCTTATCATTTACCTACTCGAGGACGAGCAGGAATTAAGCTTGGGGATGCCGATACGTCTCCTACGTATCTATAATTTATGAAGCATTCATGCTATTATATTACTTATTTTGGATGTTTATGGGCTTTATTATACACTTTTATATTATTTTTGGGACTAACCTATTAACCGGAGGCCCATCCCATATTGCTGTTTTCTTGCCTATTTCAGTGTTTCAAAGAAAAGGAATATCAAACGGAGTCCAAACGGAATGAAACCTTCGGAAAAGTTATTTTTGGAATAGAAGCAATCCAGGGAACTTGGAGTGCAAGCCAGGGAAGCTTCGAGGAGGCCACAAGATAGGGGGCGCGCTCACCCTCCTGGGCGCGCCCTCCACCCTCGCGGGCCCCTCGTGGCTCCCCCGACCGACTTCTTTCGCCTATATATTCCCATATATCCTAAAAACATCAAAGCGAACAATAGATCGGGAGTTCCGCCATCGCAAGCGTCTTTAGCCATCAAAAACCTCTCGGGAGCCTGTTCTGGCACCCTGCCGGAGGGGGGATCCCTCACCGGTGGCCATCTTCATCATCCCGGTGCTCTCCATGACGAGGAGGGAGTATATCACCCTCGGGGCTGAGGGTATGTACCAATAACTATGTGTTTTATCTCTCTCTCTCTCTCTCTCTCGTGTTCTCTCTATGGCACGATCTTGATGTATCGCGAGCTTTGCTATTATAGTTGGATCTTATCATGTTTCTCCCCCTCTACTCTCTTGTGATGAATTGAGTTTTCCCTTTGAAGTTATCTTGTCGGATTGACTCTTTAAAGATTTGAGAACACTTGATGTATGTATTTCCGTGCATATCTGTGGTGACAATGGGATATCACGTGATCCACTTGATGTATGTTTTGGTTATTAACTTGCGGGTTCTGCCCATGAATCTATGCATGGGGCTTGGCACACATTTTCGTCTTGACTCTCCGGTAGTAACTTTGGGGCACTCTTTGAAGTACTTTGCGTTGGTTGAATAGATGAATCTGAGATTGTGTGATGCATATCGTATAATCATGCCCACAGATACTTGAGGTGACAATGGAGTATCTAGGTGACATTAGGGTTTTGGTTGATTTATGTCTTAAGGTGTTATTCTAGTATGAACTCTATGATAGATTGAACGGAAAGAATAGCTTCATGTTATTTTACTACGGACTCCTGAATAGATAAAACAGAAAGGATAACTTTGAGGTGGTTTCGTACCCTACCATAATCTCTTCGTTTGTTCTCCGCTATTAGTGGCTTTGGAGTGACTCTTTGTTGCATGTTGAGGGATAGTTATATGATCCAGTTATGTTATTATTGTTGAGAGAACTTGCAGTAGTGAAAGTATGAACCTTATGCCTTGTTTCCTACCATTGCAATACCGTTTACGCTCACTTTATCAATAGTTACCTTGTTGTTTTTATATTTTCAGATTACAAAAACCTATATCTACCATCCATATTGCACTTGTATCACCATCTCTTCGCCGAACTAGTGCACCTATACAATTTGCCATTGTATTGGGTGTGTTGGGGACACAAGAGACTCTTTGTTATTTGGTTGCAGGGTTGCTTGAGAGAGACCATCTTCATCCTACCCCTCCCACGGATTGATAAACCTTAGGTCATCCACTTGAGGGAAATTTGCTACTGTCCTACAAACCTCTACACTTTGAGGCCCAACAACGTCTACAAGAAGAAGGTTGCGTAGTAGACATCAGTGAGCATATACTCACTATGTCCGGGTTACACAACCGTTTGTCTCAGTTGGGAGTTAATCTCCCAGATGACTCGGTCATTGACAGGATCCTCCAGTCACTCCCACCTAGCTACAAGAGCTTTGTGATGAACTACAATATGCAGGGGATGGAGAAGTCCATTCCTGAGTTATATTCAATGCTAAAATCAGTGGAGGTGGAAATCAAAAAGGAACATCAAGTGTTGATGGTGAATAAGACCACTAGTTTCAAGAAAGGCAAGGGTAAAAAGAACTTCAAGAAGGATGGCAAGGGAGTTGCCGTGCCCGGTAAATCAGTTGCCGGGAAGAAGCCAAACAATGGACCCAAGCCCGAGACTTAGTGCTTTTATTGCAAGGGAAATGGTCACTGGAAGCGGAACTTCCCCAAGTACTTAGCGGAAAAGGAGGCCGGCAACACGAAAGGTATATGTGATATACATGTTATTGATGTGTACCTTACTAGTACTCATAGTAGCTCCTGGGTATTTGACACCGGTGCGGTTGCTCATATTTGTAACTCAAAACAGGAGCCGCAGAATAAGCGGAGACTGGCGAAGGATGAGGTGACGATGCGCGTCGGGAATGGTTCCAAGGTCGAGGTGATCGCCGTCGGCACGCTACCTCTACATTTACCTATGGGATTAGTTTTAAACCTCAACAATTGTTATTTAGTGCCAGCTTTGAGCATGAACATTGTATATGGATCTCGTTTAACGCGAGATGGCTACTCATTTTAATCCGAGAATAATGGTTGTTCTATTTATTTGAGAGATATGTTTTATGGTCATGCCCCGCTGGTCAAAGGTTTATTCTTATTGAATCTCGAACGTGATGTTACACATATTCATAGTGTGAATACCAAGAGATGTAAGGTTAATAATGATAGTCCCACATACTTGTGGCACTGCCGCCTTGGTCACATTGGTATCAAACGCATGAAGAAACTCCATGCAGATGGACTTTTGGAGTCTCTTGATTATGAATCATTTGACACATGCGAACCATGCCTCATGGGCAAGATGACCAAGACTCCATTCTCCGGAACAATGGAGCGAGCAACCAACTTGTTGGAAATCGTACACACTGATGTGTGCGGTCCGATGAGCGTTGAGGCTCACGGTGGCTATCATTATGTTCTCACCCTCACTGATGACTTAAGTAGATATGGGTATGTCTACTTAATGAAACACAAGTCTAAGACCTTTGAAAAGTTCGAGGAATTTCATAGTGAGGTGGAGAATCAACATGACAGGAAAATAAAGTTCTTACGATCATATCGTGGGGGAGAATATTTGAGTCATGAGTTTGGTACGCACTTAAGGAAATGCGGAATTGTTTCACAATTCACGCCGCCTGGAAAACCTCAGTGTAATGGTGTGTCCGAATGTCGTAATCGCACTCTATTGGATATGGTGCGATCTATGATGTCTCTTACCGTTTTACCGCTATCATTTTGGGGTTATGCTTTAGAGACAGCCACATTCACTTTAAATAGGGCACCGTCTAAATCCGTTGAGATGACACCGTATGAATTATGGTCTGGGAAGAAACCTAAGCCGTCGTTTCTAAAAGCTTGGGGATGCGATGCTTATGTCAAGAAACTTGAACCTGAAAAGCTCGAACCCAAGTCAGAAAAATGCGTCTTCATAGGATACCCCAAGGAAATCATTGGGTATACCTTCTACCTCATATCCGAAGGCAAGATCTTTGTTGCCAAGAACGGATCCTTTCTGGAGAAAGAGTTTCTCTTGAAAGAAGTAAGTGGGGGAAAGTAGAACTTGATGAAGTGCGGCCTCTTGAACCAGAAAGTAGCGCAACTCAAGAAAATGTTTCTGTGGTGCCTGCACCGACTAGAGAGGAAGTTAATGATGATGATCAAGGCACTTCAGATCAAGTTGCTACTGAACTTCATAGGTCCACAAGGACACGTTCCACGGCAGAATGGTATGGCAACCCCGTCCTGGAAATCATGTTGGTAGACAACGGTGAACCTTTGAACTATGAAGAAGCGATGGCGGGCCTAGATTCCAACAAATGGTTTGAAGCCATGAAATCCGAGATAGGATCCATGTATGAAAACAAAGTATGGACTTTGACAGACTTGCCGGATGATTGGCGAGCCATAGAAAATAAATGGATCTTTAAGAAGAAGACTGGCGCGGATGGTAATGTGACCATCTATAAAGCTTGGCTTGTCGCTAAGGGTTATCGACAAGTTCATGGGGTTTACTACGATGAGACCTTCTCACCCGTAGCGAAGCTGAAGTCCATCCGAATCATGTTAGCAATTGCCGCATTCTATGATTATGAGATATGGCAGATGGACGTCAAAACAGCATTCCTTAACGGTTTCCTTAAGTAAGAATTGTATATGATGCAGCCGGAAGGTTTTGTCGATCCTAAGAATGCTAACAAGGTGTGCAAGCTCCAACGCTCCATCTATGGGCTGGTGCAAGCATCTCGGAGTTGGAACTTTCGCTTTGATGAAATGATCAAAGCGTTTGGGTTTATGCAGACTTATGGAGAAGCCTGCGTTTACAAGAAAGTGAGTGGGAGCTCTGTAGCATTTCTCGTATTATATGTGGATGACATACTATTGATGGGAAATGATATAGAACTTTTGGAAAGCATAAAGGCCTACTTGAATAAGTGTTTTTCAATGAAGGACCTTGGAGAAGCTGCTTACATATTAGGCATCAAGATCTATAGAGATAGATCGAGACGCCTCATAGGTCTTTCACAAAGCACATACCTTGATAAAATATTGAAGAAGTTCAATATGGGTTAGTCCAAGAAGGGGTTCTTGTCTGGATTGCAAGGTGTGAAATTGTGCTTGGCTCAAAGCCCGGTCTCGGCAGAAGATAGAGAAAAGATGAGTGTCATCCCCTATGCCTCAGCCATAGGGTCTATTATGTATGCCATGCTGTGTACCAGACCTGATGTAAACCTTGTCGTAAGTTTAGTAGCTAGATGGCTTCCTCTCTCTCTCTCTCTCGATTATCAATACAATGGTCTCTTGGAGATCCATATGATGTAAGTATTTTGGTGGTGTGTTTGTTGGGATCTGATGAACTTCGAGTCTATGATCAGTTATATCTTTTTATATCCATGAAAGTTATTTGAGTTCTTTGATCTCCTATATGCGTGATCTCTTATAGCCTCGTATTTCTTCTCCGATATTTGGGTTTTGTTTGGCCAACTTGATATATTTATCTTGCAATGGGAAGAGGTTCCCGGTAGTGGGTTCGATCTTACGGTGCTTGATCCCAATGACAGAAAGGGAAACGACATGTATGTATCGTTGCTACTAAGGACGGGATCCATATCTTCTGCAATAGATAAACGGATCTTGTCTACATAATGTCATCGTTCTTCTTGCATTACTCCGTTTTTCCATGAACTTAATACACTAGATGCATGTTGGATAGCAGTCGATGTGTGGAGTAATAGTAGTAGATGCAGGTAGGAGTCGGTCTACTAATCTTAGATGTGATGCCTATGTAATGATCATTGCCTGGATATCGTCATGATTATTTGAAGTTATATCAATTGCCCAATAGTAATTTGTTGACCCACCGTTTGCTATCTTTTTTGAGAGAAGCCACTAGTGAAACCTACGGCCCACGGGTCTTCTTTCTCATATATTTGCCCTGTGATCTACTTTTTCCTTGCGTTTATTTTCAGATCTATTAAACCAAAAACTACCTTTCTGCAATTTATTCTTATTTATTTTATTTGGCGTTCGATCTATCAATCTACTACAAGTTTACCTAACGTCCTTTGCCTATCTTGAGGCGCCGTACCCCGAAAGGGATTGACAACCCCTTTAACATGTCGGGTTGCGAGGTGTTGTTCTTTGTGTGCAGGGGCTGTTTATGTTGTGTTGCTTGGTTCTCCTACTGATTCGATAACCTTGGTTTCATATCCGAGGGAAATACCTACCACCGTTGTGCTGCATCATGCCTTCCTATTTGGGGAAATACCTACGTAGCTTCAAGCGACATTAGGGACAGGGAGGCCACCATCTGGCGGAAGAACATCTTGTGATGGCGGGCCGAGGCTGGCGCTTTCGACCCGTGATACGTCTCCAACGTATCTATAATTTTTGGTTGTTCCATGCTATTATATTAACCATCTTGGATGTTTATATGCATTTATATGCTATTTTATATGATTTTTGGGACTAACCTATTAACCTAGAGCCAAGTGCCAGTTTCTATTTCTTCCTTATTTTTGAGTTTTTACAGAAAAGGAATACAAAACAGAGTCCAATTGACCAGCCAATTTTTGTGGATTTTTGATGGACCAGAAGAAGCCCCCGAAGCAAAAGAGTTGGGCCAGAAGAGTCCCGAGTCATCCACGAGGGTAGGGGCACGCCCAACCCCCTGGTAGCGTGCCCCTACCTCTTGGCTGACTCGGAGACCCCCCTGACGTGAAACTGACGCCAAGAATTCCTATAAATATAGAAACTCTCGAAAAGAAATCTAGATCGGGAGTTCCGCCGCCGCAAGCCTCTGTAGCCACGAAAAACCAATTGGGACCCTATTTCGGCACCCTACCGGAGGGGGGAACCATCACCGGTGCCCATCTTCGTCATCCCGGCGCTCTCCATGACGAGGAGGGAGTATATCACCCTCGGGGCTGAGGGTATGTACCAATAGCTATGTGTTTGATCTCTCTCTCTCTCTCTCTCTCTCTCTCTCTCTCTCTCTCTCTCGTGTTCTTATAGCACGATCTTGATGTACCACGAGCTTTGCTATTATAGGTGGATCTTATGATGTTTTCCCCCTCTACCGCTTGTAATGGATTGAGTTTTCCCTTTGAAGTTATCTTATCGGATTGAGTCTTTAAGGATTTGAGAACACTTGATGTATGTCTTGCATGTGCTTATCTGTGGTGACAATGGGATATTCACGTGATCTACTTGATGTATGTTTTGGTGATCAACTTGCGGGTTCAGTGACCTTGTGAACTTGTGCATAGGGGTTGGCACACGTTTTCGTCTTGACTCTCCGGTAGAAACTTTGGGGCACTCTTCGAAGTTCTTTGTGTTGGTTTGAATAGATGAATATGATATTGTGTGATGCATATCGTATAATCAAACCCGCAGATACTTGAGGTGACATTGGAGTATCTAGGTGACATTAGGGTTTTTGTTGATGTCTGTCTTAAGGTGTTATTTTACTACTAACTCTAGGGATGTTTGTGACACTCATAGGAATAGCCCAACGGATTGATCGAAAAGAATAACTTTGAGGTGGTTTTGTACCCTACAATAATCACTTCGTTTGTTCACCGCTATTTGTGACTTTGGAGTGACTCTTTGTTGCACGTTGAGGGATTGTTATATGATCCAATTATGTTATTATTGTTGAGAGAACTTGCACTAGTGAAAGCATGAACCCTAGGCCTTGTTTCCTAGCATTGCAATACCGTTTTGGCTCACTTTTGTTATGTGCTACCTTGCTGTTTTTATAATTACAGATTGTAAAAATCCATATCTACCATCCATATTGCACTTTTATCACCATCTCTTCGCTGAACTAGTGCACCTATACATTTTACCATTGTTTTGGGTGTGTTGGGGACACAATAGACTCTTTGTTATTTCGTTGCAGGTTTGTTTGAGAGATACCATCTTCATCCTACGCCTCCCACGGATTGATAAACCTTAGGTCATCCACTTGAGGGAAATTTGCTACTGTCCTACAAACCTCTGCACTTGGAGGCCCAACAACGTCAACAAGAAGAAGGTTGTATAGTAGACATCAAGCTCTTCGCCGTTGCCGGGGAAGTTAGTGCTTGAAGGTATATCTTTAGATCTTACAATCAAATCTTTTAGTTTCTTGTTTATCACTAGTTTAGTTTATAAAAGAAAACTACCAAAAATGGAATTGAGGGTGCCTCATATGCTTCATCTTTTTAATGTCTTTCATGAAAATAAGGATTCCGATAATTGTGCCAAAGTGTTAGAAGGAGAATGCAATAAAAAGTATGGCATATGATCTTTGAATGATGAGCATGATTGCAATGTTGTTAGTATGAATTCCTTGAATATCCATGATGCTAATGATATGCAAAGCCACAAGCTTGGGGATGCTATGTTTGATGAAGAGGATATTTTTAATCCCCCAAGTTTTGATGAGAATATTTATTATGATGAAAGCATGCCTCCTATTTATGATGATTATATTGATGAAGTGGGTTTGGAAGAGTGTCAACTTTAGGAAGTAATGATCCCACTATTTTGGAGGGTGTTGAATCTTATTGTGATAATTATGAAAGTGGATTTGGAGAGGTCATGACTTTATTTAGTGATGAATCCACTATTTCGGAAGAGGTTCCAATTGATTACGAGAACAAAGTTGCTATCTATGATGATTATTGTGATGACATGTATGCTATAAAGATTAATGATAACCATGAAACTTGTCATCTTGATTTTAATTTTCAATTGGATTATGCCTCACATGATTGCTATTTTGTTGAATATGCTCCCACTACTATTCATGAGAATAAATTTGCTATGTGGAGGGTAAAAAAAATTCTATGCTTGTGCATTATGAAAAGTATGCTTTATGTGATAGTTATATTGTTGAATTCATTCATGATGCTACTGAAAATTATTATGAGGGAGGAATATATGCTTGTAGGAATTGTAATAATATCAAGTTTCCCCTCTATGTGTTGAAAATCTTGAAGTTATGCTTGTTTTTCATTCCTATGCTAGTTGATTCTTGTTCCCATAACTTGTTTGCTCACAAAATCCCTCGGCATAGGAAGTGGGTTAGACTTAAATGTGCTAGTCATATTCTTCATGATGCTCTCTTTGTGTTTCAATTCTTATCTTTCATGTGAGCATCATTGAAATCATCATGCCTAGCTAAAAAGGCATTAAAGAAAAGTGCTTGTTGGGAGACAACCCAATATTTACCCCTAATGTTTTTGTGTGTTAACATGATTAAGATACCTTAGTTATCATGTTTTATAGCTATTGTTTCAATAAAGTGCCAAGTAAAGCCTTTAGGATAGCTTGTGGTGATAGTTGTGTTGATCCTGCTGAAAATCAAAAACTCTTGCGCTCAGTAAATAATTTCAAGAATCTTACTGAAACGTGATTTTGACCTGATTATTTTTGCTACGGATTGGTGCACAAATTGCTCAGGTGTAACTAAGTTTTTCTGAATTTTTGGAGTTACAGAAGTATTCGAGAGTTACAGATTACTACAGACTGCTCTATTTTTGATAGATTCTGTTTTTTATGTGTTGTTTGCTTATTTTGATGAATCTATGAGTAGAATCGGAGGGTATGAAACATAGAGAAGTTGTAATACAGTATATATTACAGCAATATAAATAAATAATGAGTTCATAATAGTACCAAAAGTGCTAATTTATTTTCTTATACTAACGGAGCTTATGAGTTTTCTGTTGAGTTTTGTGTTGTGAAGTTTCAAGTTTTGGGTAAAGATTCGATGGACTATGGAATAAAGAGTGGTGAGAGCCTAAGCTTGGTGGTGCCCAAGGCACCCCAAGGTAATATTCAAGGATAACCAAGAGCCTAAGCTTGGGGATGCCCCGGATGACATCCCCTCTTTCGTCTTCGTTCATCGGTAACCTTACTTGGAGCTATATTTTTATTCAGCACATGACATGTGTTTTGCCTGGAGAGTCATGTCATTTTATTTTGTTTTGCTTGCTGTTTTAATAATATCCCAAGATCTTAAATTCTTAAATGTTAGAGAGTCTACACATAGTTCCACAATTATTCAACTACTCATTGATCTTCACTTATATCTTTTGGAGTAGTTTGTCATTTGCTCGAGAGCTTCACTTATATCTTTTTAGAGCACGACGGTGGTTTTATTTTGAAGAAAAATTGAGAACTCTCATGCTTCACTTATATTATTTTGAGATTATTTTAGAATAGCATGGTAATTTGCTTGGTTATGAATTTAGTCCTAATATGATGGGCATCCAAGAGGGATATAATAAAAACTTTCATATAAAGTGCATTGAATACTATCAGAAGTTTGATTCCTTATGATTGTTTTGAGATATGAGGATGGTGATATTAGAGTCATGCTAGTGAGTAATTGTGGATTTTAGAAATACTTGTGTTGAAGCCGTGATTCCTGTAGCATGCACGTATGGTGAACCCTTATGTGATGAAGTCGGAGCATGATTTATTTATTGATTGTCTTCCTTATGCATGGCGGTCGGGGACGAGCGATGGTGTTTTCCTACAAATGTATCCCCCTAGGAGCATGCGCGTAGTACTTCGTTTTGATGACTAATAGATTTTTGCAATAAGTATGTGAGTTCTTTATGACTAATGTTGAGTCCATGGATTATACGCACTCTCACCCTTCCACCATGCTAGCCTCTCTAGTACCGCGCAACTTCCGCCGGTACCATACACCCACCATATACCTTCCTCAAAACAGCCACCATACCTACCTATTATGGTATTTCCATAGCCATTCCGAGATATATTGCCATGCAACTTTCCACCGTTCCATTCATTATGACACGCTTCATCATTGTCATATTGATTTGCATGATCATGTAGTTGACATCGTATTTGTGGCAAAGCCACCGTTCATAATTATTTCGTACATGTCACTCTTGAATCATTGCACATCCCGGTATGCCGCCGGAGGCACTCATATAGAGTCATATTTTGTTCTAAGTATTGAGTTGTAATTCTTGAGTTGTAAGTAAATAAAAGTGTGATGATCTTCATTATTAGAGCATTGGCCCAGTGAGGAAAGGATGATGGAGACTATGATTCCCCCACAAGTCAGGATGAGACTCCAGAGGAAAAAAAGAGGCCAAAAAAATAGAGGGCCCCAAAAAAAGAAACAAAAAATGATGATAGAAAAAGAGAGAAGGGGCAATGCTACTATCCTTTTACCACCCTTGTGCTTCAAAGTAGCACCATGATCTTCATGATAGAGAGTCTCTTATGTTGTCACTTTCATATACTAGTGGGAATGTTCATTATAGAACTTGGCTTGTATATTCCAATGATGGGCTTCCTCAAAATGCCCTAGGTCTTCGTGAGCAAGCAAGTTGGATGCACACCCACTTAGTTTCTTTTTGAGCTTTCAAACACCTATAGCTCTAGTGCATCCGTTGCATGGCAAATCCCTACTCACTCACATTGATATCTATTGACGGGCATCTCCATAGCACGTTGATACGCCTAGTTGATGTGAGACTGTCTCCTTCTTTTTGTCTTCTCCACAACCACCATATTCTCTTCTCACACTCATGTATTGCGTGAAGATTGAAAAAGTTTGAGATAATAAAAAGTATGAAACAATTGCTTGGATTGTCATCGGGGTTGTGGATGATTTAAATATTATGTGTGATGAAGATAGAGCATAGCAAGACTATATGATTTTGTAGGGATAGCTTTCTTTGGCCATGTTATTTTGAGAAGACATGATTGCTTTATTAGTATGCTTGAAGTATTATTGTTTTCATGTCAATATTAAACATTTGTTTTGAATCTTATGGATCTGAATATTCTTGCCACAATAGAGAAGATACATGGATAAATATGTTAGGTAGCATTCCACATCAAAAATTCTGTTTTCATCATTTACCAACTCGAGGACAAGCAGGAATTAAGCTTGGGGATGATTGATACGTCTCCAACGTATCTATATATTTTTATTGTTCCATGCTATTATATTATCCATCTTGAATGTTTTATATGCATTTATATGCTATTTTATATGATTTTTGTGACTAACCTATTAACCTAGAGCCAAGTGCCAGTTTCTATTTCTTCGTTGTTTTTGAGTTTTACAGAAAAGGAACACCAAACGGAGTCCAATTGACCTGCCAATTTTTGTGGATTTTTTATGGACCAGAAGAAGCCCTCGAAGAAAAAGAGTTGGGCCAGAAGAGTCACGAGTCATCCACGAGGGTGGGGGGCGCGCCCTACCCCCTGGTAGTGTGCCCCTACCTCGTGGCTGACTCGGAGACCCTCCCCCCACTCACGTGAAACCAATGCCAAAAATTCCTATAAATACAAAAAACCCCGAAAAGAAACCTAGATCGGGAGTTCCTCTGCCGCAAGCCTCTATAGCCATGAAAAACCAATCGGGACCCTGTTCTGGCACCCTACCGAAGGGGGGAACCATCACCGGTGGCCATCTTCATCATCCCGGCGCTCTCCATGATGAGGAGGGAGTAGTTCACCCTCGGGGCTGAGGGTATGTACCAGTAGCTATGTGTATGATCTCTCTCTCTCTCTCTCTCTCTCGTGTTCTTGATATGGCGTGATCTTGATGTACCGCGAGCTTTGCTAATATAATTGGATCTTATGATGTTTTTCCCCTATACCTCTTGTAATGGATTGAGTTTTCCCTTTGAAGTTATCTTATCGGATTGAGTCTTTAAGGATTTGAGAACACTTGATGTATGTCTTGCATGTGCTTATCTGTGGTGACAATGGTATATTCAAGTGATCTACTTGATGTATCTTTTGGTGATCAACTTGCGGGTTCAGTTACCTTGTGAACTTATGTATAGGGGTTGGCACACGTTTTCGTCTTGACTCTCCGGTAGAAACTTTGGGGCACTCTTCGAAGTTCTTTGTGTTGGTTTGAATAGATGAATATGATATTGTGTGATGCATATCATATAATCAAACCCGCAGATACTTGAGGTGACATTGGAGTATCTAGGTGACATTAGGGTTTTGGTTGATGTGTGTCTTAAGTTGTTATTTAACTACGAATTCTAGGGCTGTTTGTGACACTTATAGGAATAGCCAACGGATTGATCGGAAAGAATAACTTTGAGGTGGTTTCGTACCCTACAATAATCTCTTCGTTTGTTGTCCGCTATTAGTGACTTTGGAGTGACTCATTGTTGCACGTTGAGGGATTGTTATATGATCCAATTATGTTATTATTGTTGACATAACTTGCACTAGTGAAAGTATCAACCCTAGGCCTTGTTTCCTAGCATTGCAATAGCGTTTTCGCTCACTTTTGTTACTTGCTACCTTGCTGTTTTTATAATTTCAGATTGCAAAAGTCCATATCTACCATATTCACTACAAAAAAAAAGACACATCCGTGACATTTTGTGACGAACAAAAAAAAATTCTGGCATACTTATGACACTTCTATGACGATAATTGTGACAAAACCCGGTATCATCATAGATGTGGTGGGCTCCTACTTCTATGA
Organism: Triticum dicoccoides; assembly: GCF_002162155.2. Lineage (NCBI taxonomy): Eukaryota > Viridiplantae > Streptophyta > Magnoliopsida > Poales > Poaceae > Triticum > Triticum dicoccoides. The sequence continues at coordinate 388,031,194 of NC_041387.1, forward strand.
CAAAAAATCATGACAGAAAATGGGCTTTTCGTCCTGGGTGGGCCGGAGACGCACCTGCATGACATTCTTTGGGCCGTCCATGATGGGAAAAATCATGGTAGAATCGAGGGCGAGGAAAATTTTGGGGAGTTACTGGTTACGGTGGGTGGTCGGGGGCCGAGCGATGCGCATTTCTCTCGTACACGTACGCGCGTGTGTTCGAGGCGTTGGCTCTAACTGAAACCGAGCGAGGCGTTGGGCTCTAACTGAACCTGAGCGATTGCACTGCAGGCTATGCGTTACTGAACCCGAGCGATCGATCGATGGCTGTAACTGAACCCGGTCGAGCGATTCCTTCGCTACTGCTACTAACCGAAGTCGATCGATTGGATGAACAGTGGGCGTTGTGGGGGGGGGGTTGGATGAACAGTGTGCGGTGGGGGTGGATGAACAGGACCCCGTGGCATTTCCTCTGGATGAACAGGACCTCGATCGATCGAGCCGGTTGCGGCTGGATGAACAGGACCCCGTGGAGGCCTGGATGAATAGGACGACCCCGTGGAGGGCTGGATGAACAATAAACGGTGGAGGGGTGCCCGTGGAGGGGTGGTTGAATAGTGGCCGGTGGAGTAGCGCGCAGTGGAGGCTGGATGAATAGGAGCCCATGGAGGCTGGAGGAGGTCGACGGTAGCCCGTGGAGGCTGGAGGAGGTCGACGGTGGAGATGAACAGTATCCCGTGGAGTCCTGTTTTGCGGTACGCCACACCCCTCCCGATGAACAGGACCCCCGTTTTGATCGTAGCGCTCCAACACAAGTCCGTTTTGTCCGTTTTGCGGTAGCCACACCCCTCCCGATCAACAGGACCCCCGTTTTGACTGTAGGAGGTCCGTTTCCTCCGTTTTGCGGTACGCCAGACCCCTCCCAATGAACATGATCCCATTTTGAATGTTGCCGGTCGAACATAAGGCCGTTTCCTCCGTTCTGCAGTACGCCAGGCCTCATTTCCATCGCCTGTTCTGTCCAAGCCCTCCCGATGAACACGACAACGCATTCCGTTCCGACCCAGCCGGTTGGCTCCCCATGAACACGACGACGACGTTGTTTCTCCGTTCCAACCCATCCATGTACACGAGCCCTGGCCGTACATATGCGCGAGTAGGCGTTCGAGACCCCACCCGTATGTACCCATACGTGGTCGTATTTTCTTTCTTGCACTCTGGCCGCTGTACGTATGTGTACATGCTACATGCGCGCCTCTACTACGACACGTGCGCGCCTCTACTACGACACGTGCACGCCTCTACATCCACCAGTATGTACGTACACGTTCGCAACCAGAATGACAACACTACGTACGCTTCGACCAGGTGGGTCCTGACTGTCAGGCACTTCCTTGCGTGCGAAGATGTAGATGGTGGGTCCCGGCAGTCAGGGAGGCGAATCATTTTTTTCGGACGCACTTCCTTGCATGCGAAGATGTAGCTGGTTGGTCCCAGCAGTCAGGGGGGGAATCATTTTTTTCGCAAAATACGGTGGCCCGTCCGGTGGGTCCCTGCTATCAGGTGGAGGAATAATTATTTTGCGCTTAATAAGGAGGCACTTCCTTGCGGCTGACGTGGACCCAGCTGCCAGCCTCTCCATGTACAATACTCTTTCGATAGAAGTCGGTCATTGACCACATTGATAGCCGGCGGTGGACGACGGCGAGGCCTAGGAAGGGGACAACGCGAAGCCGGGGAAGACGCAGCAATGGATGCCCACGCGAAGAGGAGTACGAGGGTTCACTAGTTCGGCTGCGGTGTGAGGCTGACGTCGCCGCAGAATAACAGGGGGTGTGGGTGAGTAGAGGGATGGCCTGGCCAGCAGTGGGAGTACTAGGGAGCATTGAGGCCTCCGTGGCATCACAGCTGGCCACGGGAGGCAGGAGCATGCGGCATGACCGGCGCTGCTTTGGGCGGCGGGAGCACGAAGACCAGAGGTTGAAGAAGCACTACGGCCGTTGGATGGACATCGTACGGTCATTGAAGCTAGAATCGTTCATATTGACTAAGTTGACACAACCCTCCATCCCCGTCAACTTAGTAGTCCCACAAGTCAGCCTCCCACCAAGGTGAGTCCCAGCTAGCAAGGGAGTATTCATTTTTTTGTGCGTAATAAGGAGGCATTTCTGGTGGGTCCGAGCTGACAGCGGGGGGGACGTTTTTTCGCGAAATACAGAGGCCCTTCCGGTGGGTCCCAGCTATCAGGTAGAGGAATCATTATTTTGCGTGTAATAAGGAGGCATTTCCCTCTATGGGCCCCTACTGTCAGCCTCTTCCGATGGCTGTTGTTTGTTGACCATGTTGACCTTGCCGCGCCGAGAGAACAAACGCGGTGGATGAGGGTGAGGCCCAAGAAGAGAACCATTCAGAGCCGGCGAAACCACCATAGCGGATGCCCATGCTGAGGGGAGTACGAGCGCTGACTGGTCGGCAGCGGGGTGAGGCTGACGTCGCTGAAAAATAATAGGATGTGTGGGTGGTTAGAGGGATGGCCTGGCGGCAGCACATCCAGCCACGGGAGGAGGGAGCAGCACTACAAAAAAAATACACTTCCGTGATGATACGTGTTTGTCACAGTAGGTCACGTTTTTTGTCATGCATGTACATCCATGACATATTTATGACAGAATCAAGATAGTCATACCTGTGTTGTCTTAGAAGTGTTCCATGACATTACCAAAATTATCATCATGGAAGTGTCCACTTCCATGATGATAAATCGCGCATCACAGAACTGCTTTCGTCAAGGGTGACCGACACGTGGCATCCACCGTAACGGAATGCCGTTAAGCTATCGGGTCGGGTTTTGGATCCGATAACCCGTTAACAGCCCCGGCCAATGGGGATTTTCCACGTGTAAAATCATCATTGGCTGGAGGAAACACGTGTCGGCTCACCGTTGGGACAAATGTCATCCGCTCATTGGACCGAAGGCGCCTATGATACGGCGACACGTGGCACGGCCCAACAAAGGCCCATTCCTATGAAAAGGCTGGCCCGTTTGACTTGGTCAAAAGGTGGTGGGTCGGCCCACGGAAAGCATGTTAACGGCCTGTTCGCATATCGCCCATTACAGCCAGCTAACCCAGGGCCCGTTACGCCCTATCCGAATTAGGCCTAGTAGCGTCATCTGGGCCGTCCATTATGATTCAGCCCGTTTTAACTTCCGGCCCGTGTGTGGCCCATGACTTCTTTCGGCCCATATGAGGACCTTTGTAACTCTTGGCCCATTAACGGCCCGTGGTGAAACTGGCCCGTAATGAACAGTGTATCACTTTATACCCATTAACGGCCTATTATTCCATTGGGCCGTTTCGAGCCCAAGTTATCTTTCGGCCTTCTCAGGGCCCACTGATTCTTGGGCTCATTTGCAGCATTCGGTTACATACGGCCCGTTACTTTCATTTTCTGCTTGTGGGCCAAATTCAGCCCGTTATTACAGTCGACCCGTTTGCGAACCGTTAATACGTTGGGCCGTTTTCATGTCAAAATAAACCCGTTGGGCTGTTTTCATAGAGTTATCAAATATGGCCTATTAACGGCCCGTTATGGTCCACGAATAGTACGGCCCATGATTGGCGAAATGATGATACACCCCGTAGAAGGCCCATGGATCCTACGGCCCGTATGAGGCCCATGGATAGTACGGCCCGTAGAAGGCCCATGGACCCTACGTCCCGTAGAAGGCGCATTGATCCCTAAGGCCCGTATAGAAGGCCGATGGATCCTACGGCCCGTATAGAAGGCCAATGCTCCTACGGCCGAACGAAGGCCCATGTATCATACGGCCTGCAGGAGGCCCATGGTTACAACAGTCCGTGTGTTGCCATGATTATTTTGGCCTAGTTACCAAAAATAGGCTATTGTGGCCACTAGAAAAACACAGAAAAATAACTGTAGTGACTATAAGCAAACAACTAAACAAGACAATAAGGAAATAAATAAGCAAGCAATTAAGGCTAGCCTATTACCGCTATTACACATATTACATCCACTGGGCATCAAAGTTCGCCACCAGTGCAAATATAGGGAACAAAGCAGCATATTACATACACTTGGCCGTCAAAATTGGCCACCAGTGCAAATAAATGTGGCAGCAAAACAAGAGCATAACTGAAACAACTTCAGAAGAGCTCAAGAAACGTTATCCTGGGTATCCACCATGCTGGCAATAAGCTTAGCAAGCTGATTAGCTTTGTCCTGTTTAGCGCTAAAATCCTCCAACGCTTGCTGTTGCACCAGAAAGTATGCATCTGAATGCTCCAGGGACTTCCGCAGTCCTTCCGCTTCTTGTCACAGCACAGCCGATCGATGTCTTTCAGCTTGTAGTTGAGACTCAAGAAACCGAACTGATTCAGACAGTGAGTTTGAATAGCTTGTGCAAGCGGTAGTGGCCAGTAACTCGAACACTAAACCAAGACAGGACTTTGGGGTTGTCTCGCTGTCTTCAAGATAGTCTTCCTTACCTGTTTTATCAGCTTTGTTGGAGACCAACAAGGATGTGTCACTATCCTGAACCTTATCTGCATTACTTCCTTTACCATTGCTTAATAAGGCACTCTTCCCCAATATTCTGTCAGCATTCTAAAAGAAGAAACAAGCAGACCCATAACAAGTTTAGCATGTACTAGTATATGAAACTCATTTCGGTGAACCAGTTCATTAGTAAGGTGGACAGGATTAAACTACCAAGTCTTCTATTGCCAAGTACTAGTACATAATAAAAGCATCAAACAAACATATATCTATGTCCTATGGTCATTGCATTGTCTTACCAAATCAAAATAGAGACACGGTTCAAATCATATCAGTTCAAGACAAAGCAGAAGTGAAAGAATACAAAGCGTGGGAAACTACACGTCACAACAAGATTTCAGATGGGTACCACGGGTCTACATGTACAACAACACTATTGGCTCTGTTGTGATGCTAGTAATGTGCATGATATGAAAGTTAACTGTATGCACAATTGAAATTGAAATCAAAAGAGCTATTGATAAGAGCAAACCTGTTAAAGAAACATGCGTGAACATACCTGCCGTGCCATTGGAGTTTCGATTGGATCCTTCAATTTAAAAATAAGTTTGTATGAGTAACACTACTAGGGAAAACCTTATACACAGAATCTTACCAGTAGCGTTTGTTAAAATGAGGCGCTACTGCTACTTAGCAGTAGCGCATCTGATAAAACGGCGCTACTGTTACCCGCTTAGCAGTAGCGCGGCAGGGGCAGAACGCGCTACGACTATAATTTCCACACCGTTCCCGACGTGCTAGGTATAGTAGTAGCGCCCTTCTAGAAACAGCACTACTACTACTACGGATTTTAGCAGCAGCGCATTTTGAGACCCCATGCTATTGTTATAGCTATTTTCACCTAACCCCCCGCATGGCCTGATTCCCTCTTCTAATTTGCCTCCTCCCCCAATTCCCCACTCTCTCTTCTCCCCCTCATCGCCTTCGCCTCGCCGCTGTCTCGCCGCCATCTCCCCCGACCCCGCCTCGCCGCCGTCTCCCCCGACCCCGCCTCACCGCCGTCTCCCTCGACCCGCATCGCCGCCGTCTCCCCTGACCCTGCCTCGCCGCTGTCTCCCCCGACCCCGCCTCGCCGCGCCTAGGTGCCGCCGTCTCCCCGGACCCCATCTCTCTCCATGCCCTCTGTAAGCACTCTCCCCTTTCGATCCCTCTTGTTTGCTTAGTATGAACCCTAGCTATTTAGTGCTAGTTAGTATGAACCCTAGGGTATTTTTAGTGCTAGTTAGTTAATTACAATTAGTATTAACCCTATTTAATTAGGTAGTACGAACCCTAGTTAAAAATGGATACTTATATGGTAATTAGGGCAGTAGTTCCTAGGTACTAATTACTCCCTCCGTTCCGATTTACTCATCATGGTTTTAGTTCAAATTTGAACTAAAACCACAACGAGTAAATCGGAATGGAGAGAGTAGTTAGTAAGAACTAGGTACTAATTAGGTACTAGAATGTTTTTATTTATAGTAAGTTTATTTTTAGTAAGAACTAGTTGAATTAATAGAACTAGTTAGTAAGAACTTGTTGCTATTTTTTTAGTTAAAGCAATTTTTCCCGCCTCGACATGGACGATGCCTATCCCGCATCCTCGTCATCGAGTCGGCGGAGGACGACACCTGCTTGACCAGATCGGCCATGTCCGGGACTGGGCTACGCCGGGGTGGTACTGGGAGGCGCTACCTACCGGGGGTGCAGGTTGGTGAGGAGCCAGCCTATCGTTGACCCGAACCTTCTTTGGTGGCGGTCGCGTGGGCCAGTGACGGTCCAAAGGCTCGAGGACTCCGCGAAGGTGGTGCGTCACCGTGTCAGTGAGGAGGACGCGCACGTTCGTTGCTACTTGTTTGCGTTGGAGCACAGGTTGTTCCCCAATACCTGGCAGGTTCTCCAGGGATCTCACTAGAGCTATGATCCCGTGATGGTTCCTTCTCTGTGGGTGTCCACCGCCCGCGCCGATACCCGTCGTGTGCTAGGGTTTTAGTTGTATTAGTGATGTTATATGTATGACACTATTCGTGATGTATTAGTGATAATATTCGACGATGTACGGACGCATGAGATGATTTACTTTTGCTTATTGAATGCATGCTAATTTGAGCCCTATAAGATATTTTGAAATGTATATCTTGTGTTGCTCAATATCCAAGTGGCAGGTCATGTTTGCAGGTTACACCTCCGAGTGGCCTATGTTTTGCCGGAGTGTTGATTCATTTCCATTCCGGCAAATTTCAGGTGCTCGATATGTCCTATTTTAGCAAAGGTCATGCCGGATTTTTTCGTGAATTTTGGCATGACTTGTGCCAGAATATGTAGGAAATATCGAGTGCCCCGGATTTGTGTGTTGAGTATCCTGGTAGTTGTCTTCGATCGATTTTCAATTAATGTTTTAACTATGAACATAGGAAATGTCTGACGACGAAAAGACTTCGGTATTTGCAAGTACTGTGAAGACGAGCGCGACCTTTGCGACGGAATCTTCCTAGATGATGATAGGCGCTTCAGCATCAAGCTGGACGAGAACTGTAAGTGCATCTAGTGCCCCTTAGTGATTTTGGTGTATTGAAGACTTATAGGTTAAGGGACTAATGCGTTTGTGAGTGTACACAGGTCTATAAGTCTATGAGGAGTTTGATATTTACAGAGAAAGTCGACCCCTAAAAATGAAGTTCTTCAACTGAAGACTTTGATATTCTGAAGACTTTCTGAAGACTTTGAAAGTGAAGAAATTGGTGTGACCTTGAAGACTTGGTATTCATTTGTGGAACATGAAGCGTGAAGACTTTTGCTTTCGTAGTTTCATTTTCTCTTTCTTGAGTCATAGGAAACACCATACTGTTAAAGGGGGTCGAGGAAATACTAAGGAAAAATTTCCATGTGATGCTCAACTCAAAATCCTACAACTACCAATCCCTTCGAGTGAAGCCTTTGGAAATCTCATACAGTTCAGTCACTTTCTTCAGTGACAGAGACAAAGTTCTTCTGGTCGCTGATGAATTTGTTCTGACTGAGGAATTAGGAATTCGTCAGTGCGATACCTACACAGTGAGGAACATGATAGCCCTGAGGAATTTGAGAGTCAAATTTCTGATCGTTGCTGTGTTGCGCGCCAGCTCTCCCAAAATATCTTATCCACCTAACGGTCATATCATTGAGGGGCATTTATGTCTTATCATGTCGGGCTGCTCCCTAGGCTATAAATAGCCGCCCCCTACAACCACTAGCTGGTTGGCTGCTCCGAGAGAACTTGACACTTGTCATTTGAGAGCAACCCATCCTCCGAGGACTTTGGGCGAAAATCATCGAGTGAGGAAAACCCAAAACCAAACCCCTACAAACCCAAAGTGATTGAGCATCACTAAAGAAATTGATCCTGCGTGGATCAGACGCTTGTTACCTTTGAAGACTGTGCTTCTTCCAGACGGTTAGGCGTCAAGGTCTAGAGCATCCAAGAGGAATTGTGGATCGCCGAGTGACCAAGTCTGTGAAGGTTTGGAAGTCGCCTGAAGACTTACCACGAGTGATTGGACGAGGTCTATGTGACCTTAGTTCAAGGAGAATACGGTGAGGACTGGGTGTCCTGAGCTGCGTGCTCAGCGACTGGGTGTCCGGGACTGTGTGTCCTCGAGTTTAAATACTCAGCCGCTCCAACCAGACGTACAACTGAGACAGCAGTTGGAACTGGTCTACCAAATCATTGTCTTCACCAACCTAACTGGTTCTATTTCCTCAACCCTTTCATTTCCTCATTACTGTGTTGAGTGTTTGTTCATATCTGTGTTTGAAGACTTTGACTGAAGACTTTCTCAATTTCCTCAGTTCAATTTCTTCAGTCTGTTTGTCTTCATCTTGTGTTATCATGTGATTACGCTTTCTGTACTCTTTGCTAGTCTTCATTTCATGATGATGACCATGCTTGTATTCTGTTATGCTTACTTCTGAGTACTTATTTCGCTGCTAATAGTTCTTCGCTAAGGAATTTCCTAACCAGCAAATTCCTCAGTGAAGAATTCATAAAAATCGCCTATTCACCCCCCTCTAATCGACATAACGCACTTTCAATTGGTATCAGAGCAAGGTACTCCCTTGTTCTGTGTGATTTTGGTTTAACCGCCTGGAGTTTTAGTTATGTCGACCGCAGGTATGATCAAGGTCTCGGCTGGGTGTCCTACCTTTGATGGGACGGACTACCCCTACTGGAAAAACAAGATGCGAATGCATCTTGAGGCAATTGACAAGATCTCTGGTATGTTGTGGAAAATGGTGTTCCCTCCGTCTCACCCTCACTGAACGCTACCGATGTGAAGAGATTCAAGCAACTCGATTCTCAAGCGAAGAATATCATATGTGGCCATCTGAGTAAAGGACAGTATGGAAGAGTGAGTGCTTTGGAAACTGCTAAGCTTATCTGGGATAGGCTGTCCAAAGTGAATGAAGGAGTCTCAACTCAGCGTGACTCTTGAGTTGATGTTCTTCGGAATCTCTTCAACCGCTTCAAAAGACTCGACAATGAAAATGTCCAACAAACCTTTGATCGCCTCACTGACATGTCAAATGAGCTTCAAGCCCTCGGTGCCACTGACATCACTGACCATGAGGTGGTGAAGAAACTATTGAGATCGCTTGATTCCTCATTTGATACTCTGGGTCTGATGATACAAGAACGGGCTGACTACAAGTCTCTTGATCCTGCTGATATCCTCGAAAGGCTAAATACTCACGAGTTCTAGCTTGCTGAAAAGAGAGATCTCTATGGTTCGAGCTATGGCAAACCACATGCCCTGAAGGACAAGGTTGTGTCTGAGTCTGAATGTGAGGATTCTGGTAGTAGCCTTGGTGATCCTGAAGAATTGAGCCAGGAGCTAGCACTGCTCGTGAAGAAATTCCAGAAGTTCTCAAGACGTGGTCGCTTTGGAAAATCCTCAAGAAGCAGTGATTCCTCATCAAGTGACTATAAGAGAAGGTTGTGCCACAAATGCAAGAAACCTGGTCATTATATTCAAGATTGTCCTCAGTGGGAAAAGGAATTGAAGAAGAAGAAATACAAGGATTACAGTTCTGATGATGCGAAGAAGAAGAAGAAATCATCAAAATCTTCATCATCAAAATCCTCGAAGTCTTCATCTCACAAGAAGAGCAGCTCCAAGAAGGCTCGGGCATTCATTGGCAAGGAAATGGACTCTGAAGCTGAATCTGAGGAACATGAGGAAGAGGAGGCGTCTGAAGAATCCGAATCTGGTGTGGCGAGTCTGGCCTTCGCTACTGCTTTCATTAGCAAATCCATCTTCAACACTGAAGAAACTGACCCCACCAACAAGCCTGATGAAGATAATGATGACTACGCTCCCACCTATTGCTTCATGGCAAAAGGTGCAAAGGTACTCAAATACACCTCCTCTGAATCTAGTGAAAATGAATCTGATGAGGATCTCAAGCCCAGCTACTCTAAACTTGCTAAGATTGCTGTAAAACAACAAAGGGCTTTTGAAAAGGTTCAAAACATGCTAGACAAAAGTGATGATATGTTGGGTGAAGAAATGGATCGCACTAAAGCCCTGACTGAAAATGTTCAGAGACTTCAGTCTAGGTTTGATAACCTTCAAAGTCATCATAACACTCTCTTATCTGATCATGAGAAACTTTCTTATGAATTTCTTCAAAGAAAGCAAGATCTTGAGAAGCTAAGAGTGAATTATGAAGATCTTCAGAAGGAGCACGATTCATTACTATCTCAACAAATCAGCGCTTCTCAGGAAGAATTTGTTCCTCCATGCTTAAAGTGCATTGAACGTGAATCTGCTAATTCTTCACCTGAATGTTCAAATGCTTCAACTGTTACAAATTCTTCACCTGCCTCTACTATCACTAATTCCTCATCTGAGGACATTGCTAGTATCACTGACGATGCAGGGCTGAAGGAATTGTACATGACAGGCATGTACAAAAGCCTCAAAGGGCATCAGACTCTTTGTGATGTGCTTAAAAAGCAGATCCTCAACAGAAACCCTAGGAAAGAGGGTATCGCCTTTGAGAGGAAACTTAATGCTGATGGAACATATTGGAAGCCTGAGCAGTACCCCAAAACCTCATGGGTTGCTGCAAAGGGACCTCCAGTTGATCCATCTAACTTATCTGGCTTTACATGTGAATCTCCTCATCCTTCTGATGAGTCATTTGACTCCAACTATAAACTGTTCAAAAATCAGAATGGTGAAGTATTTGCTAGATATGTTGGCACTAACTACAGGAACGGTTCTCCCATGAAGAAAATCTGGGTTCCCAAGAAGTGCCTTGAAAGTCTTCAGGTGAATGTCCTCATGACACCACCAGTGAAGAACAGGAACCCCAGATCAAATTCTTCATATGGATCAAATTCCTCAAATGGATCAAAGTCCTCATATGATTATCATCGTGCTAACAACTTTGTTTCGCAGGGTAGAACTAAGGGGTATGAATATTTGCATTATTCTTCAAACCATTATGTTCAAAAGTCCTCGAAGAATTTCTCTGCTTATTCATATGCTTACCCTAACCCCTCTTATGTGAAATGAAATGGTTTGGCTTCTATGCCACCATTCTCGTATGGTGCTCGCAGAGTGATGAACTCTTTGCCACCCCTTCAGATGTGGGTGGTGAAGAAAAAGAACTAATCTCTTCTGCAGGGTCAGGTCTCCAGACGTGCCTTAACGTCTGAAGAATTTGCTGGGGACCTGACAAAATTGCCTGAAAGGACGCAGGCGAATCATGATGAAATAAACTTTCACACATCCTCCTACTGCTATATCTTTTTACTGCTTGATGAAATTCATCTGATGAACTTGATATCATATTCTTCATTGATGAAGCATATGAGATTGTAAGTTATACTAATTCATCTGCAGGATGATCAACCCAAAGCCACTGAATGGGTCCTCAATAGTGGATGTACAAATCACATGACTGGTGACAAGAATCTTTTGATGGATGCTCCCTTATCACCGTCACATCTGAAGCACATCATCTTTGCTGACAAAGGCAAAAGTCAGGTATTGGGTCTTGGTAAGGTTGCGATCTCTAAGGATAAACACATGGACAAAGTCATGCTTGTTGAGTCCTTAGGATACAACCTCATGTCAGTCTCAATGCTTTGTGATCTTGATATGGTTGTTGTCTTTGGCAAGTATCGCTGTGTTGTGATTACGGAAGCTGACAATTCCAAAGTCTTCGAAGGCTTTAGGAGAGGAGATTTATATATTGTTGATTTCTCTATAGGACCACAACCAGCCGTGTGTCTACTTGCAAAAGCTTCAGAAGGCTGGCTATGGCATCGACGACTTGGTCACGCAGGCATGAGGAATTTGCACACGCTTGCGAAGAAGAAGCATGTCATTGGCATTGAGAATGTCAAATTCCTCAAGGATCACTTATGCAGAGCCTGTGAAGCTGGAAAAATGACGAAGGCCAAGCATCCAGCAAAGACTATCATGACCACTACTCGTCCATTCGAATTGCTTCACATGGACCTCTTCGGACCTAATCATTACTCAGCAGTCACTAATGATGCATCTCTATATGGTTTTGTCATTGTTGATGATTACTATCGATATACATGGGTACACATTGTTACTTACAAACATGAAGTGCAGGAAGTCTTCAAACGTTGCTTCAACCAACTTTGGTGTGAAGATCAAGCACATCAGAAGTGACAATGGAACTGAGTTCAAGAATTCCGGTCTTGATGACTATCTTGATGAACTTGTATTACTCATGAGTTATCTGCTCCCTATACTCCTCAGCAAAATGGCGTCGTGGAGCGCAAGAACAGAACTCTTGTTGAGATGGCTCGTACTATGCTTGATGAATACAAAACGCCTCATTGTTTTTGGATTGATGCAATTGATACTGTGTGCCACATCATCAACAGAGTATATCTTCACAAATTCTTCAAGAAGACGGCCTATGAACTCCTCACTGACAAGAAACCCAATGTGAGTTATTTCAAAGTCTTCGGTGCTAAATGTTGGATTAGAGATCCTCACCACAATTCTAAATTTGCACCGAAAGCACATGAAGGTTTTATGCTTGGTTACGGAAAGGACTCGCACACCTACAGAGTCTTCAACATCGTTCTTCACAAGATTGTTGACACTGTAGATGTGCGGTTCGATGAAACTAATGGCTCGCAAAGAGAGCACCTACCTTCTGTGTTAGATGAACCAGCACCTGAGGATTCTATCAAGTTCAAGGCAAGTGAGGATGTCATTCCTACTGAAGAATTTGCTGAAGAATTCATTCCAGTTCATGAAGAACATCGAGCTGATACACCTGAAGAAAATGCTGAGGAAAATGGTGCTGAAGAAAATGCTGATCAAACTCCTCAGCGACAACCAGCTCATCCTCGCGTTGCAAAAGAAGTGCAAGTGGAGAAGATCATCGATGACATTAGAGCACCAGGTCCTCTCACACGCTCAAAAGCTTCACATTTATCTAACTTTTGTGGGCACTATGCTTTTGTCTCTATCACAGAGCCCACTAAGGTAGATGAAGCATTTTTGGAGCTGGAGTGGATTTAGGATATGCAAGAAGAATTACATCAGTTCGAGCTTAACAATGTCTGGGAACTGGTCAAACGTCCAGATCCTCGCAAGCATAATATCATTGGCACAAAGTGGATCTACCGCAACAAGCAAGATGAAAATGGCCTTGTGGTGAGGAATAAGGCACGACTGGTAGCTCAAGGGTACACACAGGTTGAAGGAATTGATTTCAATGAAACTTTTGCACCTGTTGCTAGACTTGAGGCTATTCGCATATTACTTGCTTATGCTAACCATCATGATATCATCTTATATCAAATGGATGTGAAAAGTGCATTCCTCAATGGTAAGCTTGAGGAAGAAGTATATGTTGCTCAACCCCCAGGTTTTGAAGATCCAAAGAATCCTGACAAAGTCTTCAGACTTAATAAGGCCCTCTATGGCCTCAAGCAAGCCCCTCGGGCGTGGTATGATACATTGAAGGAATTCTTCGTGAAGAATGGCTTCACACCCGGTTCACTCGACCCTACTCTCTTTACTAAATCTTATGATGGTGAACTGTTTGTGTGCCAAATATATGTTGATGAAATTATCTTTGGCTGTACTGACCAACGTTATAGTGATGAATTTGCCTATATGATGAGTGAAGAATATCAAATGTCTATGATGGGAGAGTTGAAATTCTTCTTAGGTCTTCAAATTCGTCAACAGCGCAATGGCATATTCATATCTCAGGAGAAATACCTCAAAGATGTACTGAGGAAATTCGGCATGCAAGATTGCAAAGGCGTCAAAATTCCTATGCCCACAAATGGCCATCTATGCACTGATGAAAATGGTATTGACTTCGATCACAAGGTATACCGCTCCATGATTGGTTCTTTATTGTACTTATGTGCATCTAGGCCAGATCTAATGCTTAGTGTTTGCATGTGTGCCCGATTTCAAGCTGCACCGAAGGAATCACACCATAAGGCTGTGAAGCATATTCTTCGATATCTAGCTCACACACCAACACTAGGAGTATGGTACCCCAAGGGATCTGCTTTTGATCTCATTGGATATTCTGACTCTAACTATGCTGGTGATCGTGTGGACCGCAAGTCACATTCTGGCACTTGTCATTTCCTCGAACGATCTTTGGTCTGTTGGTCCTCGAAGAAACAGAACTGCGTATCACTGTCCATTGCGGAAGCTGAATACATTGATGCTGGCTCTTGCTGTGCTCAATTGCTTTGGATGAAGCAAACACTCAAGGACTATGGCGTCAACGTGAAGAATGTGCCTCTCCTCTGCGACAATGAGAGTGCCATCAAGATTGCTCACAACCCAGTTCAGCACTCGAAGACAAAGCACATTCAGATTCGTCATCATTTTCTTCGTGATCATGTGTTGAAGGGCGACATCTCCATCGAGCACGTGAAGACTGAAGAACAGCTAGCTGATATCTTCACTAAGCCCTTGGATGAGAAGAGATTTAGCAAGTTGTGGTGTGAGCTAAATATCTTAGAATCTTCGAATGTTCTTTGAAAAGGGCACACATCCTAACACTTATGCAAAATTGATGACTTAGATGTGCAACACATGAAGAAACATTTTTCTTCAATCAATTAAGAATAACACTCTAAGTGTGAAGAAATTAATGAAGAATTTGATTCTCAGAACCCTACGACAATTGTACGCGGTGTCTGAAATCATCATTCTTATACGGTGGGTCACGCCACCACAAAAAGTTGAAAATCTTCAATTTGAGTTTTTCCTCAGTTTTGAAATTCTTCAGTTTTTCAAATTCTTCAACTTTTCAAAATCTTCATTGTTTCCTTCGTTTTTCTTCATTGGCTATATATATATATATATATATATATATATGAGTTTATGTCCTCTACAGCATTCACTTATAGCTATTTCTTCAAGTTACTTTTTCTGCTAAGTGAATGTGATCGGACCCTTCCCCCTCTATGCTATACTCAACCCAATCTATTCACAAATTCTACATATGCGTTCTATTTGAAACTCGTTCAAAATCTTCACTGTGTCCTTGTCAGCTGAAGAAATTGCAAACGAAACTTTAAAACAAATCTTATCCAAATTTTCGGTTTTGCCGCTCAAACCGTTCCGCATCCCACAATGCATTATTCTATTCACCCACGATCGTACACGATCTCAACTACATAGTACGTGGGTGACACATGTCACGAGAAGGAGAAAGGGAAGGGGCACGTTCATCCCAAATCTTCGGGCAAACAGTTTTTCACCGTGTCTATAAATACCCCTCTCCCCTTCCTCACTTCATTTACTCCGCTCGATCGCTACTCTCTCACTCGAGCTCCTCAAACCCTAGCGCCGCCGCTACTCCATCGTCGCCGGTGAGGAAGAGCTTCGCTGCCTCGTCCTCGTCGCCGTCGTACGCACGCCGACCGCGGAAATCTTCACTCCGCCGCCGCCGTAGCTGTCTTCCTCTGCCAAGTTAGGGCGTGGGAGATCTAACCTGACGAACTTCACATCTGTTCTTCTCAGTTCGTCGTGTTCTTCACTTCGGGTAATTAAAAGTTACTTTTATTACTCACTTTGATTCTCAAACTTTCCTGAAAATCTTCAAAGGTGTTTATTCTTCAAATCTTCACACATATGAACACCTCACATCATATGATCTTGAACTGTTTCTCTAAGAAATCATTTTCTTCAAGATTCCCTAATTGTGTGGATCTTCGATCTGTACAACTCTGGAACCTAAGACAAGAACGCTTAGTGAAATTCCTCAAGGTTCATCTGGTCAAATTCCTCAAAACTTGATCTTTTCGAAAAACCTTCTCAGAACGCATATGACCTCTCCGAATTCCTTGCACCTGTACTCTGTTCACAGGTACTCATGTCTGCTGCTAAATCACTAGGTTCTCATCAACTTAACTCATTTGCAGCGTTCCTCGAAGAAAAACTGCATACTTCTTCAGAGAACTCGATTGTTCAGATTCCTCAACTGAAGAATATGGCAGACGGTAAGAAGCCGCAGAAAGGAGGAAAGAAACCTGAGGTTATGACTGCGTTTGAAATCCCTGAGGAAATTTATGCTGACTATTGCACACCTGATGAAGCAAAATTTGGCAAAGAAAACAAAAATCAGCGCAAGGTGCGCATTCAGAGGATTGAACGGAGATGGGCAAGGGAATGCAGGGAATACATATATGTGACTCCAAAGTACATGAGGAAATTCGCCCTCAATCCTCCATGCCCAAGAGCACCATTGGCACCTGGCCAAGTAGCTGACCCCACAAGCATCAAACGTGGTGAGGACTTTCCTGAAGAATGGGCTAAGCGCCAAGCTAAATTGGCAAGACAAGCCAAGGAGGCAGTGAAGAAATTCAATGAGGATTCTGCCACTGCTACTGCTACTGAGGCCTCGGTCAAACCGAGGAAATCCATGCCAAAGAAGCCTGCTCGTAAGCCAAGTGCTTCACAAACAGTGCCCTCACGGCAAATTCCTCACACTGCTACAGCTCCACCAAAATCCTCAACAGCCCTTCAAAGTCCTCAGCTCCTGTGCATCTGGATTTATGTTAAAGGACTGCTGGTTTCTCGATTGCCTCTGGTGTTTCAGCAAGTTCCTCAGCTACACCAATTTCCTCATCAGGCCCCACACTGTTGAAGACCAAAGCAACAGCTGGACGAGGTCCTCGGCCAAGTCCAAAGAAGAAACAGGTCGCATTCCATGTGCCTTCTGATGATGAAGCTTCTGATGATGAACTTGCAGAAATCATCAGAGACAGACAGGTGAAGGCCGCTAGAGCCAAAGGCACATCTGTGCCACTGCTTTTGGATCCAAGGAAAATCCTCGATTATATTGATCTCTGGCACAAGGATCCTAACACCCCTATGCCTGATTTTCATCTGACCCCTGGTCAAAGTCACATGCTGACCCATTTCATCACTGAAGAGAAATGGAAGTTTGAAAAGGCAAGAGAGATCAGGAAAGCTCAATACAGAAAGGAGAAGCTCCTGAAGAAAAACGTTGTCAGAATGACACCTGAGGAACTTCTCCAGGCTCAGTCTGAAATTCAAGCCCTCAACAAAGACTTTGATGCCTACTATGCTGATTGGCAAGGAGCTAAAGTAAGATTCGTCAATCTGACGAAGAAATTCACAAATGTTGCAGCCCCATCGCAACAAGAAAATCTTCAGGCTGCAGACTCTGCTCAGCCTGCTGAAGAACATGCCAGCACCGCTAGTGACTTTCAGCCTGCTGAAGAAAATGCTCGTTCCAGGGCTGGTGAAGAAATTCCAGCCGCTGAAGAAATTGCCAGGGCATCCACTAGTGGTGCGCCTGAAGAAACTGAAGAGATCGGAGCAACTGCATCAGTTGCACCTGAAGAAAATGAACCAGATTCCTCAGCTCCTCCCGTGCCCACACCAACTCCAATTCTTCCATCTGCTTCTGATGTGAAGAAGACCAAGGCTGCAGAGCGAGCTGCAGTGAAGAAAAGGAAGGCATCAGCTGCGTCAAACTCTTCGGCTGCGAAGAAAATGAAGCCAATGACTAGCTCACTCGAAAATCCAATTGATGCTGTTCTGATTTCCTCCATGCCATCAAAGGACCTTGTTCCTTTTGGACAAGACTATGAGATCCCAAGCGGATCTGATGAAGAAAATCATTCTGCTGCTTCGTCAGAGCAGATTGATGAAGAAATTGAAGTGGAAGCAATCCCTTCAACCCCAATCATTTCCTCGCCTATGCCTCAGTTCACAGCTGAAGAGGCTGGTGTTGAGGAACTTGAAGAAGATGTGGATATTGGAAGCACAATGCCAGTGATGAACGATGACTTTTGGGAAAGTCAGCATCCAAATTCTCCACTCTTCACCCCAATCCAACAGATACCTCAGTCCCCTGCTCCAACTGTTCAAATGGGCTCTGAAGAAACTCATCCCACTTCATCTGTCCATGAAGAAATTCCAGCCACTAGTGCTGATGAACCTGCTGCTGCTGATCCTCAGACTGCACCTGTTAAGGAACAAGAAATTCCTCAGCCTGAAGAACCTGAGCTCGCGATTCCTGAGGTGGTGATGCAACTCACTGACACCCCTCTGCCAAAGCCAAAGAATCCGTTCTCAAGCAAACAGAAGTTCAAGCCTGAAGATTTCTTTGCCGAGCACGTATTCTTCACTGATTATAATCCATATGATTCTGCTCGCATAAGGAAGAAGCATTTCTGGACTGCCAACCAAGCCAATTTCTATTCCTCAGTGCTCTTCAACAAAGACAAAGTCTTCGATCATGCACATATTCCTCAGGTGAACATGGAGTCTCTGCCCGGCTTTGAGCCAGTCCTCAGTGTTCTTCACGAAGCAGGACTTCTAAATTTCTGCACTGATATCTGTGACTGGAATGAAGAACTCATTCTTCAATTCTATGCAACTCTGCACATCACCGGAGACGCTGAAGACATGAACTCATGGGTATTAGACTGGATGTCTGAAAATATTCACTACAAGGCACCAGTAACTGAATTGCTTCGTGCTCTACCACTCAGTCCTCCACTTCATGGTGCTCGTTGTGTCTACAACGAACCAGAACTTTCAAATCACTATATGCAAGTGCTGATGAAGCCTTTGAAGCCAAGGAAGGCCCCACAAACCAAATTCCTCGTCAAGGAATTACACTATGTGCCTCGGACTGTCTATCGAATTCTGACGAAGAAAATGAGTCCTCTCAAAGGCCATGACTCAAATGATGAAGAAGTCGTTGGCATCATGAAGAATATGCTTTTCAACATCATTCATGGCGTTCCCGTCAACTTCCATGATTTCTTCATGAGGACTCTGGCCAATATTGCTATGTCACCATTCGAGCTGAAGCCCTATGCTCCTTGGATTATGAGATTCATCAGGGCAAGATCTTCACTGAATTACAAAGCTGACACTCTGAACCACGGTACCTACTTGCCTCCCATTGAAGTCCTCAAACGAATAGTTTCATCAACTGATGATAAAGGCAAGGCCGCTGCTGTGATTGATGAAGGCATTCGTCCATTGGATGGTCAATTTCGCAAGGCTGCATCTTACTCTGACAATGATGATTCTGCCACACATGACTCTGCCGCAAATACCTCAGCCAAGCAAAATCCTCAAGCCACAGCCCCCAGGGTGATGACTGACCGTGAGTTACTCCTTAGTCTTCATCAGAAGGTCGATCGCAATCACAAATGGGTAAAGCGTCAGTTTGGTGCACTTCTTCACAATATGACCTCAACACACAATGCAGTGAAGAAGAACCAATACTACCTTCATGAAACCTTCAACCGCACCTGGGCTGTCCTCACTCATGTCTATAGCGCTGAAGAACTGAAGACTATGGGTCTCAAGGAAGAATTTGACTTGTCTGCGCCTCCTACGAAGAAATTCAAGAGGGTCAAAATTCCTCCACTGGTGGCCATCTCTTATTCTTCATCGCGTGACACTGATGAGTATGAAGATTTGGACGACACTGCGGCAGGCCCTGCTACAACAAACAACCCCGACAACGCTGGCGCTCCTCCATCGACTTGAAATTCTTCAGGGGCGTTAGTCCTCAGTTTCAATCCTTTTGGTCATTTGATGACAAAGGGGGAGAAATCTGAGTTAGTCTTCAAGCGGGTCTATATTAAGGGCATTTTTTAAGTTACAACTCTCGTTCTTCTGAAACTTTTATTTGGATCGAGTTGTAATCTTAAACCCGATGGTGCGCTGATACTTTTGTTGCATTATGCTTTGCATGCTTATTCCTCGTTAATGACATTGCACGCATGCTGAATCTCATCAGGCACCATATTTCATCATGCATTTCAAATTCTTCATATTATATATCAAATGCTTGTATGAATTACAAGATATAGGGGGAGATCTCCATGATTCAACTCTTCAAATGTGCATTGCCTCAAAAGCAAATTCCTCACTATGCACATCTTCAGGGGGAGTTCTTCTATATCTTGTAATCAAATTCCTCAATATCAGTGTATACACTTCATATGTTTATCCCCGTTGAAAACTTAACCTATGTTGTCATCAATCACCAAAAAGGGGGAGATTGTGAGGGTACACAGGTCTATAAGTCTATGAGGAGTTTGATATTTACAGAGAAAGTCGACCCCTAAAAATGAAGTTCTTCAACTGAAGACTTTGATATTCTGAAGACTTTCTAAAGACTTTGAAAGTGAAGAAATTGGTGTGACCTTGAAGACTTGGTATTCATTTGTGGAACATGAAGCGTGAAGACTTTTGTTTTCGTAGTTTCATTTTCTCTTTCTTGAGTCATAGGAAACACCGTACTGTTAAAGGGGGCCGAGGAAATACTAAGGAAAAATTTCCATGTGATGCTCAACTCAAAATCCTACACCTACCAATCCCTTCGAGTTAAGCCTTTGGAAATCTCATACAGTTCAGTCACTTTCTTCAGTGACAGAGACAAAGTTCTTCTGGTCGCTGATGAATTTGTTCTGACTAAGGAATTAGGAATTCGTCAGTGCGAATTACCTACACAGTGAGGAACATGATAGCCCTGAGGAATTTGAGAGTCAAATTTCTGACCGTTGCTGTGCTGCGCGCCAGCTGTCCCAAAATATCTTATCCACCTAACGGTCATATCATTGAGGGGCATTTATGTCTTATCATGTTGGGCTGATCCCTAGGCTATAAATTGCCGCCCCCTACAACCACTAGCTGGTTGGCTGCTCTGAGAGAACTTGACACTTGTCATTTGAGAGCAACCCATCCTCCGAGGACTTTGAGCGAAAATCATCGAGTGAGGAAAACCCAAAACCAAACCCCTACAAACCCAAAGTGATTGAGCATCACTGAAGAAATTGATCCTGCATGGATCCGATGCTTGTTACCTTTGAATACTGTGCTTCTTCCAGACGGTTAGGCGTCAAGGTCTAGAGCATCCAAGAGGAATTGTGGATCGCCTAGTGACCAAGTCTGTGAAGGTTTGGAAGTCGCCTGAAGACTTACCACGAGTGATTGGACGTGGTCTGTGTGACCTTAGTTCAAGGAGAATACGGTGAGGACTGGGTGTCCTGAGCTGCGTGCTCAGCGACTGGGTGTCCGGGACTGTGTGTCCTCGAGTTTAAATACTCAGCCGCTCCAACCAGACGTACAACTGAGACAGCAGTTGGAACTGGTCTACCAAATCATTGTCTTCACCAACCTAACTGGTTCTATTTCCTCAACCCTTTCATTTCCTCATTACTGTGTTGAGTGTTTGTTCATATCTGTGTTTGAAGACTTTGACTGAAGACTTTCTCAATTTCCTCAGTTCAATTTCTTCAGTCTGTTTGTCTTCATCTTGTGTTATCCTGTGATTACGCTTTCTGTACTCTGTGCTAGTATTCATTTCATCATGATGACATTGCTTGTATTCTGTTATGCTTACTTCTGAGTACTTATTCCACTGCTAATAGTTCTTCGCTAAGGAATTTCCTCACCGGCAAATTCCTCAGTGAAGAATTCATAAAAATCGCCTATTCACCCCCCCCTCTAGTCGACATAACGCACTTTCAAGAACTTCGAAGTGGATACAGTAAGTCACAATGACAAGTCGTTTTTCATAATTAAGCATGACATCTGCTTCATTTGCTTCAACTTATTTTTTTTTACTATTCTACTAGTGTATCCCCTGCCATGCAAGAGTTTTTGTATTGGATAACATAGGGTTCAGTCATACTACGGAGGAAAAGAAAGTTTACTTGAAGACAGAGCATGGTTATATTTTCCATGCAAAATTATACAATTCAGACGACTACACCTATTTTGGATGCAAAACATGGCGAGCACTATGCAAGACTTATGCATTTGAGCCTGATATGGTTATCACCTTTGATATTCGTCTGAAAGATGATATTGAAGGTAATACCGACATCTGGGTCGATGTGCAGACGCCTCCAGTTATACCATTATGTAAGTTTCTCAACCATATTTATATCTTTGATATTGTCTATTCAAAAATAATTGACAACTAATTTGTATTGTCAGCTTATTTTGGTGCAAGCAAACATGTCCAGTGCTTGGTAGACAGGACCGTATACTGTCCTGGGGCTGAACTCAACTGCGAGGAGCTCAGTCATTATGTTTCATGGCTTGAGGATCTTGATACTGTCAAGACAAATTTTCTTCCTGCATTTAGAAATGTTAGTACTGAAAATGTGCGACATATAGTGTTTGTAATGAACTACGGTCACATCTATTTAGGAAGGATGGTAAGAATCTTACTATTTATCCTCAGTGCATCTTTTCCATACATTATTTTTGAAGCTAAACTTCATTGCTAAGTATGTTACCATATGATGTTCTTCAACAGGGACTCCTGATGAATGTTGTGCCTTATGGGATCGAGACTAAAGGTACCATGAGTATTATCAGCTTACGGCCAAGATATCCTATAGATTACTTTAGTGCATTCAAGATTAGCGGCGGATGCTTAATAGTGCAAGACTGGACCAAATATATGATGGGGGAGCGCAAAGAAGTACTAGGGGGCAGCAAACAGATGCGCTACCCATGATTAGGAGACAGGTTCATCTGCATGCTCCAACTTGATCAAGGAGGAGAGCTATACATGTTTTATGTTATTTTACCTAAGAGAGAGCAGCAGGAGTGATTAGGTAGCTAGAAATGAGTTTGAGGATGATGATGTGCTACACTATTACTATGATGATAAAATAGCTAGTGTTGGTGGTAATGACTATGATGATTATTATTAGCTAGTGTTAGTGGTGATTAAATAAATACTGTTGGTGGTAATGACTATGATGATGATTAAATAGCTTGTGCTGGCGGATTAGATTCAAGTGGAGGCAACATGTGGTGCACATTGAAAGTACTACTAGTCCAAACTAGATCAAGTTTGGATTAGTAGTATACTTTTGACATGCACCACATATTGCCTCCACTTGAACCTAATCCACCTTCATTTGACACACTGTTATGGACATAATGATGTAAACCTCATAACTGGTATTGTACCAATATTTGTATGATGGTGCATAAATACACTAAAAATAAAAAAATAATATAAAGAATACTAGTAGCGATGGACGGAAAACACGCTGCCAGTAGTTACATTAGCAGTAGCATGGGCTTGAACAAACGCTGTAGCTATTTGTCCTAGCACTAGCACGTGCGGGCCCGCGCTATGGCTAAGCAATAGCTGTAGCACCTTATTAGTAGCGCGCCTGCCCGCGCTACTGATACACCTAAAACACGTGTTGCTGCTAGCCTTTTCCCTAGTAGTGTAAATACAATGATACAAGAGAAAAGAAATCATAGTTAAAAAAGGCGCGCCTAAGCGAGTGCTTAAGCGCGCCTAGGCTCTAGGCGTTGGCAAAATGCATTGCGCATAACTATGCTTAATCTATGCATAACTGCGCATAAGCATGTGTTTTGGTCAGTAAAGTGCAAGGCGGTGGCAAAACGCACAATTAACGCCTAGCACTTTTTTGAACTATGATAGCAATGGAATCTTAAATTAGAACAGTTGTTCTTCAGGTTTAGTCACTTGTTCTACATGAACAGAGTACAGTAAGACGCAAGAATATAATACTTAAAAATAGAAAATGAGCTCATAGACCTTACCACATTCTTGGTTCGGGACCAGTATAGAACAAGGCATTCCCAGTCATCGTCCAGTAAATGTGTCTCAGGGGAACGTAAGGGAATTTGATGAGTTTCTTTGCCGGTGAAGTACGTTTTCTTCAGGTAATTCCGATACTACCACCAAGCATTCTTGAAGATAGCAGAGGTATTAGCACAGTTTACCTCATCCCGAGTTTCCAAATCGGTCCTTCTCTATAGAGAAAAATGGGAAAATTTGCTGTATTATAACCATCATGGAGGTAGGATGTATGGGACGAAGCAAAGTAATTGCCATGAATAACATTACTTACACATAACTCCTAGACAAACACCTACAACTAGTATTTTCCTTCATCTTCAGTATAATATTTCCAAGATGTGATGATACGCACATACGATTTAACAACATCAAATGCAATAGATGCTAAACTACGACTGGCTGGTTGTGCTTCCTCCACGGGAATAGGCGTACTAACTGGTGGAGCTAGGGTTCGCCGTGATAGTACTGGCCCTTTGGGCACTGGAGCTGCCTTACTAACTGCTCTTGTTTGGGAGCTGTGTGGTGGAGATGGTGCTATGTCGACAGGAACTGGGTTACTATCGGCTGGGGTTGGGGTTAGATTGGGTGAAGCTGGTTCTCTGTCCATCGCAGTAGGGGTACAATCTGCGAGAGTTTGGGTTATGTGTGGTAGGGCTGGTTCTTGTGCATGTACAACCGGGGTGCTATCTCCACCAATAGGTAGCACTGTTTTATTTGAAGACCGTGTTTTTATTCCGCTAGATACTGGCATCACCCGCTCCAATTCAAATGGCTGATAAACAGGAAACATAGTTGAATGTACAGACATTGTATGAGAGATAGATGCAATAGATAGTGTGGAAAAAAGAGGGCCTGAAATAGTTGACATGTATATTGTTTAACTAAAACGGATAGCATGACATAATTTCACATATATGATGTCTATCTAAACTGGATAGCATAGCATAACATAATTCAAAGATATGATGAATAACAAAATAGGATCGCATGACATAATTCACCTACATGTTATCTAAGTAATTAGGATCGCATCATTTAATTCACATATGTGATTTATATGCTAAACAGAGGGCATTCGATATGATGTCTGAACTAAGAACATGGTGTTGAATATTGTGTATATGATGTCTAAACTATGCAATGCAAACCACCGTATGCATGATATGAGCAGTATAACCGTGCCAAGTTAGAGCATACACCTCAGTAGGGGAATAGGACTGGTCATCTGTCTCTGAATCCATCTCTGAGGAGCTATCGGGACCCAACAAGAGATCTGCTTCGACAGGTAGCACTGTCTGCTCTGAAGGCTTGTTTTCACTCCAGATTTTTCCATCTCCCACCCAAATGGTTGATTCACGGGAAGAGTAGTTTAATGTACAAACATTGTCGACAAATGGAAATGTAATGAAGAAAAGGATAGGCAAGATATCATTCAAATATATGATGCCTGGTTAAACAGGCTGGGATTGCACATTTCACATATATTATGGCTGGCTAAAAGACATGAGACTGCATAATTCCCATATATGATATAGAAACTAAACAGGTGGCATTACAAAACATGTCTAAACTAAGCAGATGACATATATGATGTCAAAAGTAGGCACTGCAAGGCAACATATGCATGATATGACTAACATCATCATGCCAAGGTAGAGCAAACACCTTGGGGGGTAAATAGAAGTGGTCAGCGGCATCTGAATCCGCCTCAGAACAGATATCTTCCTCTGGATTACAATCTGGAGAGGGGTGGGGAGGGTTTTCCATTGAACCCACCATGGAGCGATGTCTGCATGACATTGTATTGCCGCACAAAACTCTTCTCTTTTTCTCTATATGTTCAGCATGATTGTGTACAATATCTGACATGCATACGAAAAAAATATGGTGAGATTATGTAAGGAGAGCATGCAGAAATTTAGAGTGATGGTAACAACCAGTGGATGGATCCAAAAATAATGATAGTAGGCTGATGATTGCTTTAAATTAATAAAAAGACAGATCATGATTGCTTTACTATTTGTTTCCCACCCAAGATGAACAACATAGGCATAACCTAGGTGAACCAGATATTAGACAGACATACTATTCATTGCTGCCTCAATATGTGTCCCACAACTAATTTAGAACTCAAGTTTGAACATGAATTTGGACCTGAGTTGGGAGTCGAAGAGCTGAACGGGACGATGCATAACATAAGAGTGCATAACATAAGCAGAAACAAAAGAGTGCGACCTCTCTTGTGGACCCGTGTACTCCTCAGGTTCATCTGATGAGTCAATGATGGTGATGCTGTTGGGGTACGTGCCGGCGGCAGGGAAGGAGATCTGAGGCGGCGAAAGACGGCTAGGAGTCGTGATATCTGGTTTGGTGGATGCTTCTGTCGATGGAGCAGCTCGGGTGAGATGGACGACGCCGCGGCAGGAGCAGGACAAACCACACAAAGTTCCCTTCGACACGTACCTGTAACTGAAGTAATTCTATAAGGGCTCATTTGGCTTGCATGATTCTTAAAACGCAGGGATAGGAAAATCACTGGAATAGGATCAGAAAATGCACATGGTAAATAGAGCGTTTGTAAACACATGATTTCTATCAACTTGGGTGTTTGGTTTACAGGAATTGGAAGAGCAGAGGAATGCAAAGAAACATAGCCAAAATAAAGAGAAATCATATGAAAGCGTGTACAGTTAGAATGTTATTCTGGCACTAATGCACTTGATCTTGTTTTCATGCATAGGATTTTGAAAAGTAGGTCCAGGTGGATGTTTCGCTTCATTCCTTTCAACAAAATGCATGAATAATTGAATAGTAGAGTGCCATTGGAAAATTCCCTATTGCTATGTTTTTCCGTTGAACCAAAATAGCCCTAATGGATCGACATGAATGTATAGTAATAAGTGACACAACAAGTGTACAACCTCTTTGCCGTAGCCGTGTCGACCTCAGCATCATTGGGTTGGTCGCTAAAGCAGTTGAGGCAGAGGTGGCTGTCGGAGGTGTGGAGGAAGATTTGAGGAATCTATAGACGGCGTCCAAGGCACTGCTCTGTTGTGATGGATTGTTCTGTCGTTGGAGGAGCTCCGGTGAGCCGTAAGACGCCAAGGCTGAAGCAGCACAAGACATACATCACAATCTCTAGTGGGATTCTAATAGCATCTCCAATAGATGATGAAAAATGAATGTAAAATTAACATCACCAAAAACCACCTGACTACAACAGATGAGGTAAAAACTGTTGACTCTAAACTTAACTGTCAAAACTGAAATTAACTGTGGAATCTGAATGCTACTGCCGAAACTGAACGCAATGGTAGTAGAGAGACACTTGACATGTAGTTTAGGGAGGGCCTACAGTTCATCTTCAACCTGCACACCCCTGAGCCGCCTGCCACCACCGGCCGAACCGCCGGCCCCAGCGCCGCCTTGCCGCCCCGAAACAACTAGCCACCGTCGCCCCGGCCAGCCCTCTAGGCCCCCGCCCCCCCACCCTGAACCCTAAGATAGATAGTGGGGTACCTCTCCGGCGAGCCCCCGTCCCTACTGCGGGTGGTTCTTCCTTAACTCCGGCGAGCCACCCCCCAACCCCTGAAAATTGACTGACCAAAAAGTCGATTCTGTCGACTAAAGTGTGGCTTAATCGGAGCAGAGCAGCAGCACAAGCGAGGGGTAGAGCAGTAGCAGCAGCTGGGCGAGCGAGTGATCGAGCAAGAGTCGGAGCAGCAGCAGCAGCGCGAGCGAGCGAGCGAGAGTAGGAGCAGTAGCAGTAGCACGAGCGAGCGAGCGAGAGCCAGAGCAGCAGCAGCAGCAGATCCGTCTGGTATGGACGCCGCCGCCGAAGGGGCCTCGCACTGGGGGAGAGCCGCCATGGAGATATCGCCTTGGCGCCGGCTTCAAGGTAGCCGCTCCATGGGGGTGCGAGATGGAGCACCATCGGCGCCAGGAGGTCGAGTTAAGGAGAAGGTGTGATGCGATGAGTGTACAACCTCTTTGGTGGCGCCGAGTAGGCCTCGACTTCGTCCGAGGAGTCGGTGAGGATGCTGCGGTTCCAGTGGAGCAGGTTAAGGCGGCGCTATGGGGATGGAGTAGCTGTGATAGATGAGGCGATCGTTGGAGCAGCTCCTTGGAGGTGGAGGACGGGGCGGCTGAACCGGCGGGACGACGAGATGGACGACAGATCCTCATCCAAGGAGGTGGACGAGGGACGTCGAGCTGTTGCGGTGGACGACATCGTAGGGGAAGAGGCTCCGGCTGGGCAGTGGTGATGTGGCAGACGGGGGAGGGTGGGGTTTCGCGGCTGGAGCGGAGAGGTTATGGCGGCCTGGGATTTCGAATGGTGAAAAGGGGGCGATGGGAGGGGGTGAAGCATGACTTACGGATGCGCTTGTCCAAAATGTAGGGTGTGTTACAAAAGTACCCCCCACCGATTTGAACTAGCGGCCCTTTCGGCTCAGGGTTAGAAGGAGGATTTCATGTGTCGGGATTTGGCAGCAGGAGGGAGTTTTCGCGCGTGTTGTAATTTCGAGATAGCAAGGCGCGAGTCGTGAAGGCGCCAGTTTTGGGAGCACGATATCTAAATTTTCGGGATATAACAAACCTAACGTGTAATAATATTGTACTTGTACGTACCAAATCAATTCGCACTTCCCTTAACAAAAAAGAAAACGAAAAAAATAAAACTATTCACACCACACAAAGAAACAGTCTTGCCCCGTTTTACTATACAAATGCTATTCAAAGCTACTCCCTCCTTCCATCTATATAGGGCCTAATGTGTTTCTCGATGCTAACATTGACCAAATATTAGAGCAATGATATATGACATGCAACTTACACAAAGCACACCGTTAACTTCGTCTGTGAAAGGTTCTTTCAATGATATAATTTTCACATTGTGCATGTCATGTACTATTAATCTTGTCAATAGTCAAAGGCAGTCTTAAAAATCTCATTACGCCCTATATAGACGGAAGGAGGGAGTATGAATTTATGTTATGTCCGATTACTTTTGTTCGCTTTGCTGTATAATGCATGTAACCTACTCATACCAACATTTTAGTGCATTCCAAATGTCTATACTACCGCTGCAATTCGAACTAAATTTGAATTCGTTTCTCTATTTCAATAAGAATCTACAATCATGATTGTTGCCAACTTCAACCATCATTCGTGTATTACCTTAATAACACACCACATGATTACTATAGAGATAGATATGAACTATGTGTACTACATGAACTCGAATTCTATTTTTTGAATACACTTGATGTTGATTCCAAATAATAGCACATTTGATGTACTAACTATATATTCATAATCTAAACCATGTTCCATACATACACCGTGTTTATCACACAAAGTATAGTGCCCCGCCCGCTACATTATGACAAGTATTTAGACCTAAGTTGCAAAAGCCACACATTAGCCCAAATTATAATCAATGTTGTACATTATGATATCTTCTTCAAGTATCTGTATCCACCTTTTATAATGAATTATGATCTTTGTTCGTCTTTTACACCTTCACGATCCTCTTCTATTTGTAGCTAGCTAGCTCTAACTTTCTATCGTGCATGCACATGCCCCCCCCCCTCACACACCCTTAGCGTCCCCTCCATCGCGCACGTTCATTATTTCTCTTTATGTCGTCCACCAGCGGTGTGTGTAGGCCCCCAGCTCCTTCTTTCTGGCACACACTGGTCGATATACCTCTCTAGTCAAGTGTGCCTACAACAAACACATATATACTTCCCCTCTTCTCTTTTCACCGTCCATGCCCCCATATGTCCAATACGATTCCACGCAGGTGCACACTCCCGCCCCTCTTTTCATTAGTCACATGCTCGCACACTCCTCCCCCCTCGACATGGTAGGCCTCCCGCACCACCTCCTAGCGACACTCTCTCCCCATGTCTGCCTCTCCGGACCTTATTTGCTTCTAACACATGCAGGCGTGTATATGAACTGATCTCCCTACATATATCCAGGTCGACTATAATTTGTTTTCACCAAGCACCGATACACTTACCTCGCTAGTTATGTCTCTCCTTTTCTCGGACACACGACGGTTGATCTTCCTATGCAGTTATGCATGCTTACCACAACCATATCTTCTCCCCTCATCATCCTTGAATACCTCCCGACCCATCTCTCACACGCACGTGCATAGACAGACAGACATCCCCCGCACTCTCTTATTGATATTGCACTCATACCCTCCGTTTGTCTAGCAGGCCTCTCCCACCATTTGTGAGACGCCACTCCACCACCAACGCTCCGACGCTCTACCTTTGTCTTTTTCCCAACCTTATTCCTCTGCTACACATATCCATGGATGTCGATCGATCTCCCTCAATACATAGATAGGTATCTCTCCTTCCCCAGACATATACTAGTCGACCGGTCTCTACCCCCCCACCACACACACACCGATAGTAGAATGTTGTAGGTAGGTGTCCATGCCACAGAGAAGAACTGCACCTCTGCCCTCTCAAATTCCAGTAGGCCAGCCGCCCTGTATCTTTGACGTGGGCAAACACAAATCCGATGGCACTCTTTATCGATCACGCAGCCACACACTTCATCCCTGTTTTCAATTCTACCGATACCTCACGTCCATGACTCTGTTTAACACACATTGCATACGTTATGTTTTTCTGATTGAAATATCATCAACACATTGCCTCTGTTTTGCACAAACCATCTCTCTCACACCCACCCACGTATGTACCTGCACCTAAAGAAGAAGTGCACGCAGGACGCATGTACTCACGTCTCGTTCCTGGCCACACCCGCGCGGGTACACGGTGGAGTTCGTTTCTATACGAAAAGGCAGCCCACGTGATAATTTGATGCGTGTAGCGGTTGTTTACTCGAAGGAGGGTCGGGTACCATGCCTAGAATATAAAACGATTGCCTGGGGAAAATGGAAAAATGGGTTTGTCTCTTGTGAGTCTCGTCACACAATCTCACACAAGGCCACTGTGGCCTCTCTCTCTCAGCGTTGGTCAGTGATCCGGCCGCATCCCGTCCGCTGGCGGAAAGGGAAGATGTGCATCATCTGTCCGTTCGATGGCGTTGAGGCAGCTCGTCCCGATCTACGGTACCCGCCGTTCTCTCTGACCAAGCTCCGGCACGGTAGGGCCTTCGCCACTTGCTCGCTGCCGCAGTATGGGCAGATCCCGGCCGCCGACGCCCTCCTAGTAACATCCCGACGACCTTCAGGTATAGCTTCCTCCGGCCTTGCTCCACTTCCCATCTTCCCATGTTGCTGATGTGGATCTTCTTTAGTTGTTTGCTTAAATCGTATCTCGGCCGGCGTACTTTCCATCTTGCAATCTCGTCCTCAAACCATTTTTGATAAACCACCATGTGCTATCTTTCCCTTTTTACATGGAACATGCTTCTTTTTGTCGGCGTATGTGTCTTCAACTCGTGTTATTGGGCAGTAATTGTTTCCTTTCGACCTCCTTTTGCAAACAGGGCTATCCATTTTCACCTCGTTGGTATTGCGACCTTTTGGTGAACTGCACAAATCACTTTTTTGAAGAGTGTTTTGTGCAGTTCCGCCAAAATGTCACACGGGCAACGTTTTTACATTTCTGTGGGACCGCGGAAAGGGAGATTGGTTTTGCTATCCTCCTCATCCAACTCCGTGCCTAATCTTCTCCGACAAGAAGTTAGTCCTAAAGAGAGATCGTAGAGGTGATCGGCTTCTATTTATGTGTGTTATGTTTCATCATCTAGTTCCACTATTATTGTAATCACATTGACTAGATATCTTTGCAAACAGGGATGGTCTGCCCGATTTTTGTGGAGCTGCACAAAATGATCGGATTGTGGTGTCCTTCATACACCTCTTTTTTGGCTACAGAGCTGGGTGAAACTAGCTGCCAAGCAATAAACATTGTGCCAAGGAAATGGAGCCATGCCTAAGAACATCATCGATCAATTATATATTTTTTCTTTATTTGTACACCTTCTCACAACTTTGTCTTCAGTTGTGATGTGAATATTGGCACTAATCTGCGAACCATTGAGATGCATTAGCCATGGTAGTTTCATTTGTATTTGATGGAATGTTGTAACGAGATAATCTCGAGGCAAGACACATGAATCCTAAGTTGAAACCCTTTTTTTTCCTACGGGAACCAGAGTTGAAACCTTCATAGCATCACAGTACAATTTCATCAAAATTATGCATACATATAAACAAATCCTGAAGGATTGATAGCTATGCCAGAAACAATTCAACTTCGTTTCGCCGACATGTTGGACATCCTTCATCCGTCACAACACAACTTGCCATGCAGCAATATTGAGTGCACAACACAACTTCAGGGAAAGATTCGCCCCGGTCATTGCGCCCCAGTAGTAATGACTAGTGAGCAGTCAAATCACAGAGCCCCACCTTCGCCACAGTAAGTTGCTCGGACGAAGCAACCATCATTTCTCTGTTCCTTGAATCCGCTGGTACTCCCAAATTCCCATAGTAAAGTTGCTCGGGCGAATCAACCATCACTATATCCTCTCACGTGTGATGACCACAGAAGCTATCCATTCAAATTGCATGTTATAAAAAATAAAGGTCGATAACTAATGCGGCAAACTTTCAAGAAAATGTGGCACTTCGGGCCAACACGGCCAGATCGCATTTTGCACGAGAAATTACACACCATGTTTCCTTGATATGTGGTCCCGTTCCAACATATCAGTGAGACAACGGCGAGTAGTAGGAGTATTTCCGAACCTACGTGTAGGCCGGGGCGCCCCTTCGTGAACCGTGGCAAACTGGCAACTGTCCACCGATGCTTCGCCTTTCCCTCTCGATTTGGAACTGCTGTCGCACGCTCTTCCTCTCCCTCCTCCAGTTTCCTTCAGCACTTCACGCTTTCTTCTGCCATTGTTCGATCGTCTTCTCCATGGAGGGAACAGGACGGAAACGACCCCGTTATTCTTGCCCCGATCTGAAAGATGACGTGGTGGAGGAACTCATTGATCGGTGCGACGTCATCACCTCGGCTAGCATGGCAGGTTCATTCAAGCCCATTCTTGACTCAACTAATAACATCATTACAAGGAACCCAAGAGTCAAGGAACGGTTTGATCTCCCCTATCTTCTTCACCGTGACCCTGATGACCAGCGCCGTCACGACGGAGGCCTTGCCCTGTGCAAGTTGATGCCGCTTGATAATGATACGTATGATATTAAGATGCCATCGCTTGAGGGCAAGGCCTGGGCAGGCGCAAATGGAGATTGGGTTGTTTACATTGGGTCCAACTGCGAGTGGGAACTTGTGAATGTGTACACTCGTGACCGGGTTCCACTTCCAAAAATCTCAGCAGACTGCCCAGAGGTTGAGCACACCGGTATTGTATGCACGTTCAAATAAAATCATGGTGACTGTCTTCTACGGAAGATAGCAATTTCTCAAGTCCCCACCCGCTCTTGGAATTACAACAACTATGAAGTTGTTGCTATCTTCGACAAGCTTGTTGCCGTTGTTGCTGGTTTGACTCGATGGACATTGCTCAAAAATCAGTTTCTATACACGAATGAGTACTGTGATGCAATTGAATACGAGGGCCTTGTGTTTGCTGCCACCACTCGAGGCACTGTTTTTGCATGGAATCGTTATGATTTCGGTACGTTTGTCTTCCATCGTAATTATAATTGTTTCATCCACATGCATGCGTTTAGCAAGTTTCCCTTTACTAATTAACCTTCTTCTTGTGTTTCCAAGGTCCTGTGAAAATTCCACCACCTATACTTGAAAAAATTTATAACCAAGAGGGAGATGACGATGGTGATGATCACGAGCATGAGGACGAGCAGCGCCCATATACTCGTTGGCGCATGGCAACTAATTCCGATGGATCACCTCTTCTCGTGTGTATACAGCTCACTGATGATGTTACTGCTAAGGAAGCAGGTGTAGTCTCCCATGGTTGCACTCTCTGGACCTATTCCAACACCCGTTGCATGGTATTCGGGATGGATACTAGTGTGCTAGCGCCAACACCTTCTCCCTGGTACAGAATTTATAGTCTTGGAGAAAACTCGCTCTTCCTTGGACAAAACTATCCGATGATGGTCAAAGGCGATCCAACTGCTATTGACACAACATTACTAGCACCATTTATGAGAAGCAACTGTGTCTATACCTCGGACATTTGGGTGGTTCCCCACCCTGGTACTAATATAGTAGGCCGCTTCAGCCTGGATGATCAGTCCTGCGTTGGTCTCGAGATCGACAATAGATGCCCCATCCCAGAGAATCACTTGTGGTTCAAAGCAAGTGTTTCCAACGCCAAGGAATGGTTGAGTTGAAGTTCATTTCATTGCTTGTTATTTGTTGTGTGGTGAAAACTTTAGTATTTATAATGTATCCTCGTTGTCGATGTGGGTTGATGACCTGTTGTATGTAAAAAATTATATGCCTGTGATAAACTTACTAAATTTATGAATGGCTTTCGAGTTGCTTCTGTGAGTGAGTGGTGCGACAAGGCAAAAAAATATTTTCTGAATACATAATTGTACGTGCATTGCAATAGGTTATCGGATGAGGCCAATCATCAACGATAGTAGTACACTATTTGTACTAGCTTCACATGCTTCGCGCGTCGTGCGGGTGTTTTTTCTGTAGCCATACGTAACCAGCACCTCGAATCCTCGATACTAGTAGTACTATATAGTAAGTAGTAGGAGTAGTAGGGTGGCATGGGCCAGAACAAGCATTCACGTCCAGGAGTATGGCACACGCCACCAGCACGACTTCCATCTGACACCATATTTCTTGGAGTCCATGCTAGAGCAATCTCTTCAACCTCATCGTCTCTAACTCAGCCATCACGCGGCAGGCAAGGTGGGGCTTTGCCGATAGTCGGTTTCCTCAACTGTGGTCCCACTTGTAAGGCCAACTCCAACGCTCTATCAATATATGGATGTACTCTTCTTACCAATACAAAAACTTGCATCCATTCTACTCCCTCCGTTCTACTACCTCTGTCCTGGTTTATAGGTCCCCTTTGTAGTTTGTGTCAAATTTTGACTAAAGATTTAAGTAACAAAATGTTAATGCATGTCAAGAAAAATTATCTCATTGGATTCGTATTTGAACATAGTTTTGAAAAATATAATGTTTGGTGACATGCGTAAACATTTTGTTAGTTTAATCTATGGTCAAAATTTGGCACGAAATATAATGGGGACCAATAAACCCGGACGAAGGTAGTATTTGTCAAAATATATATGTATCTAGACATGTTTTAGTATATAGGCACATCCATTTTTGGACAAATGAAAGTCAAGTATTTTGGAACGGAGGGAGTACACAATAAAAATTTTAAGTTAGCACAATTAGTCTAATCCGAGAGCACAACCGAAGATTTGGTCGGGTTGTTCCTCCTTTTGCCGACACGTGGGACATCCAGCATCTAGGCCATGTCATGAAAGAAAATAGAGTGGTAGTTGATAAGTTGAAGCCACGGGATGTGCATCTTGGGTTAAACTATATATAGAATCTTACTACTCTTGAGTAACTCCAAAAGCGGCCACCAAAGATCTTTCTTGGATTTGTTTTTCATCACCAGCATGTCGAGGTGAAAGATGTGCAGGTTCAGTGGGTCCTCTTGCGTTTTCACTAACATGTTGGGCCGCATGTGAGCAAACAGACGATGGGCTATGCGCGTCCGCTGGCTGGCTGAGAAGAGAGATAGAGGAGTGCTGAGCAAGGACTGCAGGAAATTTGTTCTACATAACCAGCACCTTGATATTCGCGTGTGGTTGTTTCTAGAATAAAAAAAAGGAGATACCTCTACTTATCTTACTCCCACTACGCCTAGCCTAAGGTTAGTAGGTGACCTTGCGCTTGGCTCTTCGCCTCTTCCGGAAGTCGATGGTTCTACAGTAGTGCTTCTGGCAATCTGACACCAAATGAACTACTGCACGTCCACCGCTTGTAAGCGAAAGTTTCTCCTCGTGCTGCGAGCCATCACGCATGCGTTGGCGAGGGAGAAGGCGTAATCAAGCTTCTCGTCGTTCTACGAGTTGACGGGACACATCAAAGTTATTTACTAGTAGTACGTACTCTCTCCAAAAAAGGGCTGACCATGTCATTGCTACCATCCCGTGCTCCGTCGTTGAGTACGTGCAGTATTCACGTGGCATTCACGTGCCATCGAGGAGAAAAAATATTGCGTAGGTGCCATCGAAGTGCACGACTCACTTACGGAAAAGGGTTTTCCCCCGCTTTCCCCCCCGCACAACTCACTTACGCACTGCTTATCTGATTATCTCCATTTTCTTGCATGACACGTGCACCTTGATGCTAGATGTCTCGCGTGTTGGGAAAAGGATGAACAAAGCTCACGTAAAAGAAAAGAGTTGAAGAGCATAGATTCCCGACGACCGAGAAGGAGCAAGGAACCTCGCAGTGGAGCGTCTACAAGGAACCTTGCGCATTTCCCCCTGTTTTTTGCCGCCTGCCCACCTATAAACAACTAAAAGAACATGAAATTTTTGCTAACCACTAGAAATGGTACATCAGGATGCTAAGTTGAAGATGTTTTATACTCCCTCCATTCCCAAATATAAGTCTTTTTAGATATTTCAATAAGGGCCTACATACGAAACAAAATGAGTGAATCTACACTCCAAAATATGTACACAAGCAAACGCACTTACTCCATCCGATCCAACTCATGCACATACGCGCACAGCATGGAGCACACAACGCACGTACACAAGACGTGCATGCACACACGCTCGGCCGCAGAATGCACGTGAATAACACATGCATGTGCACACACTCGGCTGCATGGAGGCGTGCGCCATGCGCGGCGACGTCCCGCTCGTCGTGC
Organism: Triticum dicoccoides; assembly: GCF_002162155.2. Classification (NCBI taxonomy): domain Eukaryota; kingdom Viridiplantae; phylum Streptophyta; class Magnoliopsida; order Poales; family Poaceae; genus Triticum; species Triticum dicoccoides. Next base: position 388,067,755 of record NC_041387.1, read on the forward strand.
TACGGCGAAGCTTGCACGCAACGGCGCATACGCATCTCTTGCAGCACCTCTTTGCCGTCATTGCTCAACTACTAGTCGGAGACGAAGACGGCCGCAGCCTCCGCCTTAGAGCTAGCACCGATGGAAAAACACGCACGCTGCACGCACACGAGCACATACGGAGTGCCCACGACGTGGTGGTGGTGCATCCCCAGTCGCCTCTACTCCTTCTGCGCACGTTGTCTATCAAGGCGGGTGCATGCTAATGATGATGTGGGTGAGATCTTCTAGGACTCACATGATGACGAGGAAAATTATGAGACACAAGGTGACGTACACCGTCAAGGTCCACGGTCAAGGGGGTGCTAGCAAGTGCTTAGATGTGCTTAGAGCAAGTACAATAGAGCTGAGTCATCGGGCTATAAGGAATAAACAGTAGTATATTTCTGCTTAGTTGGAGGAAAGAGAAGAGGAGAGAGAAGGTAAGCGGGCTCTTCGTGAAGAGCCAGCTCTAGCACGTGCTCCTAGGCACTTTGTAGTACATGTTAACTATAAGATGGGTTGTAGGCTTATAGCCAGCAGCTGGCTATACTATTAATGCTCTTTAGATGAGGTGCTAAGTGCATTAAATGGCTTAGTAACTCAAGTGTTCAATGCATAGGTGCTTAGTTTATTGGTGCCACATCATATTTTATGCCTACGTGGCAGGCTTAGTAGCTATACATGGTGGAGCACTGGGAGAGGCCAAGGCTGGTCATAGTGGGGAGTAACTTGTACTGTAACATATTACTATGTTACTCTAAACATCTCTATAAACCGGAAAGGAGGGAGTAGTAACATACACTAGTGTCATATGCAGAGTATGGGAGCACATGATATTTCCCCGTCCAAACTGATACCAAGTTGGCTTCTCACCTTCTTGGCCCAACAAAAACCCCTCCCCCCTCCCGCGCGTGCTTCCCGCTCGGCGCCAGCTGAGCCCGCTGCTCCACATTGATGGCAAGTCAGGGCGACGCGACCTCTCACTGCTTCCGCCGTTGAAGCGGCGCGCCGACCGAGGGCACCGCCCGCTGCACGCCCGTCATTTCAAACTACACAGTGGAGAGTAACTTTTAGAGCAAGTACTACTATAATTAGATGGCATAAGGAGGCTATAAGGATTTAAATATAGTATTTGTGCTTAGTTGAAGGAGAGAGAAGACGAGAGAGAAGAGAAGCGGATTGTAAACGTGTAGCCGGTTGTACTCCAACATACTCTACTTTGTGAGACAAAAGGTGGGGCCATTATTAATGATATTGTATTTATACTAAAGGGACAAACGGACACCTTAATTACTCCGATTTTTTTGAGACAAACCTTGGTGGGGCTATTATTGACTTTTTTTGAGCTATTATTGACTTGGACGTGGGGTTTGGGGGCCAAAGGCCTACTATTATACTCCAAACTGACATGCTCTACCCTAGCCGCCGCTGTATCATATGGTTTCGCACCGTTCCAGATCTTAGCGCCGCCACGCAATTCTTCTCCAGCCCTCCTTCCGGTGTGCACCGTGAGAAGGGACAGCAGTCCTCCGAACCCCGCCTTTCGAGATCCTGTACGGGAGAGGGGCGATCAGGTTTTTGGGGAGCACACTCCTGTGACTGCTGCCAGCGACGACTTCCTCAACGACAGCCTTCTTCCCCGACCTCGGTAACCTCTTCATCAACGACATGAGTGACAACATCAACCACATCGGTTCTGCTCCCGCTGTACAGTATGTGATTCTGTCCTCCTGGTTTAGTCCGCATCATTACTTTGATGTTTGCAATTGTCGTCATGATCTATTTCCTGCTGATTCAGATTAAATCTCATACTAAATTGCTCATATATTCAACAATCCAATCCAAAAACCTTATCACAGGCAATTTACTCCAAGTTGTTTTGCTGCACTTTTGAAGCCGCCTACTTTTAAGGGGGTGCAATATAAAAGGTGGCGCACAAGAGCAGTATATTGGTTTCAGATCATGTGCTGCTATGACGCCACTAAGGGTAAGCCTGAGGGCGATCTTAATCCTACACAGCAGGAAGCTTTTCAGAACATGGATACCCTCTTCAAAGCCGCCCTGCTGAGTGTTCTTGACGATTCCATTGTGGATTCGTATATGTTGTTTGACAGCGGCAAACACATGTGGGCTGCGCTCGAGGCCACGTTTGGGCCCTCGGGCACTGGCAACAAGTTGTACGTCATGGAGCAATTCTGTGACTACAAGATGACTGATGAGCGCTCTGTTGTTCAGCAGACTCATGAGATATAGTCACTCTCTAAGGAACTTGAGTACTTTAAGTGTGTGTTGCCGGACAAATTTGTTGCTGGGACCATCATTGCCAAGCTTCCACCTTCGTGGAACGATTTTGCTACTTCTCTGAAAAACAAGAGACATGAGTTTTCTGTTTTGGATCTCATTAGCACTCTTGATTTTGAGGAGAAGGTGAGAGCAAAAGACACACGTGCTCGGGTCGCTGAGGGAGCTTCTAGTGCCCACATGGTACACGAGAAGAACTTCCAACCCAACCAACCCCAAAACAACAAGAACAAATCTCAGGGGAAAGGCAAGTTTGATGCAAAGAACAAGCCATCACATTCTACCAACTTCAAGAAGAATTCTCATAACGGGAAGGGATACAAACCTCAATTTTGGTAGCACTGCACAAAATTTATATGGCTGCATCTACGTGCTGTCAGCTAACCTCATGGTGCTCCAGGTATTCCTACATTCGTAACTAGGTACAATGACCACAGCAAGATGAAATTAGCTTATTCGTACATTGACTTGCTGAATGCAGTGCAGAATGATCCTGTCATGTCTGAGGAGCAAACAAGCAGTGCAGCCGAAGGTGGAAATCAACCAAGGACTTATGAAATTATATGTAATCTTCCTCAGGCAGGCCAGTATCCCCTTCATCCAGATGATCGTGTTTTGTCATGCCGAGCTATTGATATGTGCTACTGTTTTGCAACACCGTTTAAGTATAGCTATTGTTTTCCTATATTTTCAGATTCAGGACAATGAATAGGATATCAGGGGAACTGCACAATATGGACCCATGTTGAGTCATCTCTATTGCCTCATGTGTTTGCTGCAAATGTGTCAGCATCAATTGCAATATGAGGCAGCTAGATAGCTGTGGAGTTGCCAACATGCTCAAAGTGCTCGCAACATTGAGAAGAAACAAGCATGCCCAGGAAATTAATGCGTGCACAGGGAGGCCCTTTGCTTAGAGAAGCATCGACCAATTTTCTTTATTTCCACACATTCTCACAGTTTTGTATATTGGTTATAGTATGGTGAATCATTGAGATGCATAGACATGCTGAACTTTTGTTCTTCTGAATGTTAGTTTAATGTGAGTGTCTGCATCCAGTACCGCATCCTCTAATTTGGTGGATGCACACAGAGAAAATAAATCTCCTTAATTTACTCCATAACCACCCTATTAAATAGGCCTAGTAGCAAACCAGGCGCATGCAGTGGCCGACGGGCACATGCATCCTGCATGCATGCCCAGTCATGCAGCAACGCAAAAGAAGAGAGCGGTTCTTGGGAAAAAGCGAGTAGTTAGTGCAGCGTGCCTTATAAACACGAACATCTCGCTCTCCCGCTTCCGTCTCCCCACCCAATTACCCCCGCTCCCCAATCTTCCTCACTCATCCAGAAAACCCCACTCACCTTCTTCCTCACTCGTATAGAAAACGCCTGCTCCTCTTCTTCCACTCCTACAGAAATCCCTAGCCCTCCTTCTTCCCCACTCGCACTGCCACTAGGCTTGTCTCTGGCTACTCTGCTCAAACCCGTGAGCTTGGTGCGATGCCCACAAGGAAAATGGAGTCGGCTGGCCCCAGCGCCAAGAAGATGAGGCTCCCGCCAGCGGCGACGCCGGTTGTAGATCCCGCACCGGTAGCGCGGGGAGAAGCGGCG
>NC_041387.1:388072014-388076962 GCF_002162155.2 Triticum dicoccoides
ATCTTCGATGGACCGCATCAGCGATCTCCCGGACGTCATCCTTGAGGAGATCATCTCGCTTCTCCCCACCAAGGATTGCTGCCGCACACAAGTCCTCTCAACTCGGTGGCGCCCTCTATGGCGCACCGCACCCCTCAATCTCGACTGTCGTCAGATATCTGTTCTTCCTGAATTTGATCTCATCAGAGCCATCATCTCTTCTCACCAGCAGGGCCCCGTTCAATGCCTCTGCACCCCGAAAAGCTACCTGTTGTCCATACCCGGCAAGGTGGACGCTTGGCTGACATCCCCTGAATTCAGAGAACTCCAGCAGTTTGAGTTCTACCATTACCATGATAGATTCATACCACGAACATACCAAGAATTCGTGCCCACACCACCGTTATCCATCTCGCGGTTTTCCTCCTCTCTCCACACCGCCACCTTCCCCCGGTGCCATCTACCAGACGATGTGGTACAAATGCTTCGACTCCCACTACTAAAAAACTTTTGCTTGTGGTGGTTTATCTGTCGGAGGCCTCACTGAACAGCATCATCCACTCTAGTTGCCCTGCCCTAGAGCGCTTGCTGATTGTTTTGGGAATAGAAATTGGTATCAGTTGTCTCCAAATAAAGTCGCCTCACCTTAAAAGCATTGGAATTTGTTTTAAAGGATAGCAGCTCATCATCGAAGATGCCCCTTCACTTGAAAGGTTGCTCCTTCATAGTTGTTATAAACCTTCATAAATAATTGTCGTCTCTGCGCACAAACTAGAGACCTTGGGTGTAATTCGTGACCCGTTTAATAATCACAAGGAGTTGGTGTTTGGATCCTCACTTTTTCAGGTACCGTATATTTTCATCTAAACATTTGTCATCATATGCTGCATTTTTCATTTGTGCGCATAAGTTTTATATCATCTTGGAGTACACTTTGGGTACTAATATTATGTTATATGCTCAATGAAGAGTTCATCCATTGATAGCCTATCAATGCTGCTGGATTCTGTCAAGATCATATATATCAGAATGTATAGTTTTGATCTGGACATAATTATTGGCTTGCTGCGATACTTTCGATCTCCGGAGAATTTATACATAGAGGTGATGATTTGATGCACATTGAAAGCCCGTATATATTGTACTAGAATTAACTGTTCAGCTGTCGTTCTTTCAACATACTCTTTTTTCGGACCTTAACTGTTTTCAATCTTCATGTCTACTTAGGGAGAACCACATGGAGAAAAAAATATAACCAATCGTTGGCGTAATAAGCACAAGGATTTTCTCAATTCTCATGACATTCGTTTGAGGACAATAATGATGGGACGATATGCATCCAACCAGGCAAACAGAAGCTTTGTCACATTCTTCCTGTTGAACGCGAGGTTACTATTGTCCATGAGGCTTAATTTTTACAGCAAGAGATTTCTCACGGACGAACATGTTGAACAGCAAAAAAAGAAGTTTCAGGTGGACAAATGGGCTTCTAAATGTGCTCGGCTTATATTTACAATAAGTTGTAGACGTCCTGAAATAAAAATTTTTGCACAGGATGTTGATTTTATGGATCAGACCGATCCATTTGTTTGTGACTGCAAAAAACAGTGGTTGGGTTAGATGTTACTGTCATGTTCAATCTGGGTTTTTTCTAAAAATTTGATGAACAATTAATCCTTGGGCTTTTGTACCATTTGTATGCTTGACTTGCATGTTGTTGCCCTCGTACTCCCCTCGACCTGCCACTACACTGCCGCATCTTTCATGGCTGCTGTTCGTTCCCGTCCGAGGCCTTGCCGTCGTTCTCCACCTTGGTTAGCTCGCTGTGCTCGCCGCCGTCTGGTGTTGTCAACATGGTCAACAACCAAGAGGAATCAGGAGATGACTGTACGTGGAGAGGCTGACAGTAGGGACCCACCATGGTCATTGCATTTCGCAAGCAGGTGCCTCGTTATTACAAGCCAAAACAATACTTCCTCCTAATTGTTTAACAAATAGGTTCCACGCCATTGTCAATGTAGTCAATAAATGAGAAAATTACACAACGAGCGGATAACACCAGGGACCCAGCAGCTCGCCCAGTTGTTTTTCAGTTTCAGAGACGAAGCTCAACTGCGCGATGTGCGGGGGCTGTGGCCTGTCTAGCCCACGCTTACGCTTTTATAAAGCACATGACGAGCCCAGTTGATAATTTTTTTCTTTCTGAAATTGGCTAGCCTAGTTCCTTTTTTTTGAGAATACCAAAACTGAGGCCTACTTGCTTTTCTCAGCCCTGCTGGGCTGCAAACCTTTCAAGACAAGGAGGGATAAAAATGGGCTTCCCCAGAAAACGGGCTATAAGTTGTAAGAAATGGGCTGTAAATTTTTAAACCAAAGCCAACCGGCAATTGCATTAAAATATCATTTTTTCAGGATTTCTCTACTCTCTACTCTTATAAAAACCAAAGCCAACTGGCAATTACATTAAAATATCATCTTTTCACCAACAAGATAAACTACTCATACAAATGCATCTTCATGTTCCGTGCAACGAACGGGCATCTTGCTAGTTAAGATTCTAAATTTCATTCTTTTTTTTGCGGAGAATTGTTTTTTGAATTTTATTTTGATATAATTTTTTGAAAACTATTTTTAACGTGACTCGAAATTTCGTGATTAAAAGAGTTCGGACCCCATCGAAATATGCAAAATTTCGTTGAATTTTTTAGCAGTGCCCAGAATATATGGTCTGTAATTCTAATAAAAAGAATATGAGCTTCAAATATCCTTAAGAATTAGCAAATGGGCTGTAAATTATTGAAAATGATGGCTAATGGGTTGTATGCTATTTTCCACAGATTTGGAGGCTGACTTCTAGGCCTACTAGGTTGACGATGACGCTGTCCTAAATTTTTTTTTGTTGCGTACGCAAGGCTTTGCCAACTTAGTCAACACACAGCAGTGACTGTTGGATGTCCATCCAACAGCCGTCGTGCTTCTTCAATCTCTGATCTTCCTGCTCCCGCCGCCCAAACCAGCGCCGGCGGGACTGCCTGCTCCCTCCTCCCGTGGCTGGCTGTGCTGCCGCCAGGCCATCCCTCTAACCACCCACACATCCTGTTATTTTCCGGCGACGTCAGCCTCACCCCGCAGCCGACCATTCAGCGCTCGTTCTCCCCTCTGCGTGGGCATCCATTGCGGTGGCTTCGACGGCTCCGGGTGGTTCTCTTCCTGGGCCCCGCCCTCGTCCACCGCGTTTGTGCTCTCAGCGCGGCGAGGTCAACATGGTCAACAAACAACAGCCATCAGAAGAGGCTAACAGTAGGGGCCCACACAGGAAAATACCTCCTTATTACGCGCAAAATAATGATTCCTCCACCTGATAGCTGGGACCCACCGGAAGGGTCCCTGTATTTCGCTAAAAAAACATTCCCCCCCGCTATCAGCTCGGACCCACCGGAAATGCCTCCGTATTAAGCACACGAAAATGAATACTCCCCTTGCTAGCTGGGACTCACCTTGGTGGGAGGCTGACTTGTGGGCCTACTAAGTTTACGGGGACGGAGGGCTTTGTCAACTTAGTCAATATGAACGACTCTAGCTCCAATGACCGTATGATGTCCATCCAACGGCCGTAGTGCTTCTTGAACCTTTGGTCTTCGTGCTCCAGCCGCCCAAAGCAGCGCCGGTTGTGCCGTGTGCTCCTGCCTCCCGTGGTCGGCTGTGATGCCGCGGTGGCCTCACCGCCCCCTACTACTCCCACCGCTGGCCAGGCCATCCCTCTACTCACCCACACCCCCTGTTATTCTGCGGCGACGGCAGCCTCACCCTCGTACTCCTCTTCACGTGGGCATCCACTGCTGCGTCTTGCTCGGCTCCGCGTAGTCCCCTTCCTAGGCCTCGTCGTCGTCCACCGCCGTGGTGCACTCGCCGCGGCGTGGTCGATGTGGTCAACGATCGACTTCCATCGGAAGAGTACTGTGCGTAGAGAGGCTGACAGCTGGGTCCGCGGCGGCCGCAAGGAAGTGCCTCCTTATTACGCGCAAAATAATTATTCCTCCACCTGACAACGGGGACCAACCGGACGGGCCACCGTATTTCGCGAAAAAAACATTTCCCCCTGACTGCTAGGACCCACCAGCTACATCTTCGCACGCAAGGAAGTCCGTCCAGGCAAAAAAAAAAATACGCCCCCTGACTATTGGGACCCACCAGCTACATCTTCGCTAGCAAGGAAGTGTGTCCGGGCAAAAAAAACGATTCGCCCCCCTGACTGCTGGGACCCACCAGCTACATCTTCGCACGCAAGGAAGTGTGTCCGGGCAAAAAAGAAACGATTCGCCCCCCTGACTGCTGGGACCCACCAGCTACATCTTCACAGGCAAGGAAGTGCGTGACACTCGGGACCCACCTAGTCGAAGCGTACGTAGTGTTGTCATTCTGGTCGTGAATGTGTAAGTACATACTGGTCGTAGTAGAGGCGCGCACGTACACGTACGTACAACGGCGAGGGTGCAAGAAAGAAAATACGGCCACGTACGTACATACGAGCAGGGTCTCGAACGCCTACTCACACATACGTACATGGCTGGGTCAGAACAGAGAAACAGCGTCATCGTCGTGTTCATGGGGAGGCAACGGAATGCGTCGTGTTCATCGGGAGGCAACGGAACGCGTGGGAGCCAACCGGCTGGGTCAGAACGAAATGCGTGGTCGTGTTCATCGGGAGTGCTTGGACGGAACAGGCGATGGAAACGAGGCCTGGCGTACCACACATCGGAGGAAACGGACCTCCAACATTCGGAACAGGGTCCTGTTGATCGGGAGCGGCCTGGTGTATCGCAAAACGAAGGAAACGGACCACCTACGATCAAAACGGGGGTACTGTTGATCGGGAGGGGTGTGGCGTACCGCAAAACGGACGAAACAGACTTGTGTTGGAGCGCTACGGTCGAAACGGGGGTCCTATTGATCGGGAGGGGTGTGGCGT
>NC_041387.1:388077224-388081138 GCF_002162155.2 Triticum dicoccoides
TCACGGGATACTGTTCATCTCCACCGTCGACCTCCTCTAGCCTCCACGAGCTACCGTCGACCTCCTCCAGCCTCCACGGGATCCTGTTCATCCAGCCTCCACCGCGCGCTACTCCACCGGCTACTGTTCAACCACCCCTCCACGGGCACCCCTCCACCGTCTACTGTTCATCCAGCCCTCCACACCATGGGGTCCTGTTCAACCACCCCTCCACCGTCTACTGTTCATCCAGCCCTCCACACCATGGGTTCATGTTCATCCAGAGGGAACACCACTGCTCACTGTTCATCCAAATCCGCCCCCTCCGCAACACTCACTATTCATCCCAGAGGCAGCATCGATCAGCTTCAGTTAGCAGCAGTAGCGAAGGAATCACTCCATCGGGTTCAGTTAACAGCCATCGATCGATCGCTCGGGTTCAGTGACGCGTAGCCTACAGTGCAGTCGCTCGGGTTCAGTAACGCGTAGCCTATAGTGCAATCGCTCGGGTTCAGTTAGAGCCCAACGCCTTGCTCGGGTTCAGTTAGAGCCAACGCCTCGCACACACGCGCATACGTACGAGAGAAACACGCATCGCTCCGCCCCCGACCTCCCACCATAACCGGCAACTCCCCAAAATTTTCCTCCCCCTCGCTTCTACCATGATTTTTTCCGTCATGGACGGCCCAAAGAATGTCATGCAGCTGCGTCTCCGGCCCGCCCAGGACGAATAGCCCATTTTCTGTCATGATTTTTTGTCATAGAAGTAGGAACCCACCACATCTATGATGATACCGGGTTTTGTCACAATTATCCTCATAGAAGTGTCATATGTATGACAGAAAAAAATTCGTTTGGCCCAAAATGTCAAGGATGTGTCTTTTTTTGTAGAGCAGGCAGTCCCGCCGATGCTGGTTTGGGCGGCTGGAGTAGGAAGATCAGAGATTGAAGAAGCACGGCGACCGTTGGATGGACATCCAACAGTCGCTGTTATGTGTTGACTAAGTTGACAAAGCCTTGCGTACGCGTCAAAAAAAATTTAGGACAGTGTCATCGTCAACCTAGTAGGCCCAGAAGTTAGCCTCCAAATCTGTGGAAAACAGCATACAACCCATTAGCCATTATTTTCAATAATTTACAGCCCATTTGCTAATTCTTAAGGATATTTGAAGCCCATATTCTTTTTATTAGCATTACAGACCATATATTCTGGGCACTGCTAAAAACTTCAACGAAATTTTGCATATTTCGGTGGGGTCTGAACTCTTTTAATCACGAAATTTCGAGTCACGTAAAAAATAATTTTCAAAAAATTATATCAAAATAAAATTCAAAAAACAATTCTCCACAAAAAATGAATGAAATTTAGAACCTTAATTAGCAAGGTGCCCGTTCGTTGCACGGAACATGAAGATGCATTTGTATGAGTAGTTTATCTTGTGGGAGAAAAGATGATATTTTAATGTAATTGCCAGTTGGCTTTGGTTTTTATAAGAGTAGAGAGTAGAGAAATCCTGAAAAACGATATTTTAATGCAATTGCTGGTTGGCTTTGGTTTAAAAATTTACAGCCCATTTATTACAACTTATAGCCCATTTTCTGGGGAAGCCCAATTGTTAAAACTTACATCCCTCCTCGTCTTGAACGATTTGCAGCCCAGCAGGGCTGAGAAAAGCAAGTAGGCCTCGGTTTTGGTATTCTCCAAAAAAAGAACTAGGCTAGCCAATTTCACAAAGAAAAAATATATCAACTGGGCTCGTCATGTGCTTAATAAAAGCGTAAGCGTGGTCTAACAGGCCACAGCCCCGCACAGCGCAGTTGAGCTTCGTCTCTGAAACTAAAAAACAACTGGGCGAGCTGCTGGGTCCCTGGTGTTATTTGCTTGTTGTGTAATTTCCTCGTTCATTGACTACATTGACAATGGCGTGGGACCTAGTTGTCAAACAATTAGGAGGAAGTATTTTTTTGGCTTGTAATAATGAGGCACCTGCTTGCGAAATGCAATGACCCTGGTGGGTCCCTACTGTCAGCCTCTCCACGTACAGTCATCTCCTGATTCCTCTTGGTTGTTGACCATGTTGACAACGCCAGACGGCGGCGGGCACAGCGAGCGAACCAAGTTGGAGAACGACGGCGAGGCCTCAGACGGGAACGAACAGCAACCGTGGAAGATGCGGCAGTGTAGTGGCAGGTGGAGGGGAGTACGAGGGAAACAACATGCAACTCAAGCATACAGATGGTACAAAAAGCCCAAGGATTAATTGTCCATCAAATTTTTAGACAAAACCCAGATTGAACATGACAGTAACATCTAACCCAACCACTCTTTGTTGCAGTCACAAACAAATGGATCGGTCTGATCCATAAAATCAACATCCTGTGCAAAAAAATTTATTCCAGGATGACTACAACTTGTTGTAAATAGAAGCCGAGCACGTTTAGAAGCCCATTTGTCCACCTGAAACTTCTTTTTTTTGCTGTTCAACATGTCCGTCCGTGAGAAATCTCTTGCTGTAAAAATTAAGCCTAATGGACAATAGTAACCTCGCATTCAACAGGAAGAATGTGACAAAGCTTCTGTTTGTCTGGTTGGATGCATATCGTCCCATCGTTATTTTCCTCAGACGAATGTCATGAGAACTGAGAAAATCTTTGTGCTTACTACGCCACCGATTGGTTATATGTTTTTCTCCATGTGGTTCTCCCTAAGTAGACATGAAGATTGAAAACAGTTAAGGTCTGAAAAAAGACTATGTCGAAAGAACGACAGCTGAACAGTTAATTCTAGTACAGTATATACGGGCTTTCAATGTGCATGAAATCATCACCTCTATGTATAAATTCTCCAGAGATCGAAAGCATCGTAGCAAGCCAATAATTATGTCCAGATCAAAACTATACATTCTGATATATATGATCTTGACAGAATCCAGCAGCATTAATAGGCTATCAATGGACGAACTCTTCATTGAGCATATAACATAATATTAGTACCCAAAGTGTACTCCAAGATGATATAAAACTTATGCGCACAAATGAAAAATGCAGCATATGATTACAAATGTGTACATGATAATATACGGTGCCTGAAAAAGTAAGGAGCCAAACACCAACTCCTTGTGATTATTAAACGGGTCACGAATTACACCCAAGGTCTCCAGTTTGGGCGCAGAGATGACAGATATTTCTGAAGGTGTATAACAACTATGAAGGAGCAATCTTTCAAGTGAAGGGGCATCTTCGATGATGAGCTGCTGTCCTTTAAAACAAATTCCAATGCTTTTAAGGTGAGGCGACTTTATTTGGAGACAACTGATACCGATTTCTATTCCCAAAACAATCAGCAAGCGCTCCAGGGCAGGGCAACTAGAGTGGATGATGCTGTGAAGTGAGGCTCCGACAGATAAACCACCACAAGCAAAAGTTTTTTTAGTAGTGGGAGTCGACGCATTTGTACCACATCGTCTGGTAGATGGCACCGGGCGAAGGTGGCGGTGTGGAGAGAGGAGGAAACCGCGAGATGGACAACGGTGGTGTGGGCACGAATTCTTGGTATGTTCGTGGGATGAAACTTTCGTGGTAATGGTAGAACTCAAACTGCTGGAGTTCTCCGAATTCAGGGGATGTCAGCCAAGCGTCCACCTTGCCGGGTATGGACAGCAGGTAGCTTGTCGGGATGCAGAGGCATTGAACGGGGCCCTGCTGGTGAGAAGAGACGAAGGCTCTGAGGAGATCAAATTCAAGAAGGACAGATATCTGACGACAGTCGAGATTGAGGGGGGCGGTGCGCCATAGAGGGCGCCACCGAGTTGAGAGGACTTGTGTGTGGCAGCAATCCTCGGTGGGGAGAAGCGAGATGATCTCCTCAAGGATGACGTCCAGGAGATCGCTGATGCGGTCCACCGGAGATTCTACCGGTTCCTCAGATCTGGGTG
>NC_041387.1:388081519-388095017 GCF_002162155.2 Triticum dicoccoides
GACGAGCCTAGTGGCAGTGCGAGTGGGGAAGAAGGAGGGCTGGGGATTTCTGTAGGAGTGGAAGAAGAGGAGCAGGCATTTTCTGTACGAGTGAGGAAGAAGGTGAGCGCGGTTTCTGGACGAGTGAGGAAGATTGGGGAGAGGGGGGAATTGGGGGGGGGGGAGACAGAAGCGGGAGAGCGAGCTCTTCGTGTTTATAAGGCCCGCTGCACTAACTACTCGCTTTTTCCCAAGAACCGCTCTCTTATTTTGCATTGCTGCATTGGAGCTGGCGCATGGACTTGGCTGACTGGCCATGCATGCAGGATGCATGTGCCCGCTGGACACTGCATGCGCATGGTTTGTTACTAGGCCTATTTAATAGGGTGGTTATGGAGTAAATTAAGGAGATTTATTTTCTGTGTGCATCCACCAAATTATAGTATGCAGTACTGGATGTAGACACTCACATTAAACTAAGCTTCAGAAGATACGGTATGCATACTAACATTCAGAAGAACAAAATTTCAGCATGTCTATGCATCACAATGATTCACCATACTATAACCAATACAAAACTGTGAGAAGGTGTGGAAATAAAGAAAACCGGTCGATGCTTCTCTGAGCAAAGGGCCTCCCTGCGCACGCATTAATTTCCTGGGCATGCTTGTTTCTTCTCAATGTTGCAAGCGCTTTGAGCATGTTGGCAACTCCACAGCTAGCTAGCTGCCTCATCTTGCAATTGATGCTGACACATTTGCAACAAACACATGAGGCAATAGAGGTGACTCAACATGAGTCCATATTGTGCAGTTCCCCTGAAATCATATTCATTGTCCTAAATCTGAAAAGATAGGAAAACAGTAGCTATACTTAAACGGTGTTGCAAAATAGTAGCATATATCAATAGCTCGGCATGACAAAACACGATCATCTAGACGAAGGGGATACTGACCTGCTTGAGGAAGATTATATATAATTTCATAAGTCCTTGGTTGATTTCCACCTTGGGCTGCACTGCTTGTTTGCTCCTCCACACATGACAGGATCGTTCCACACTGCGTTCAGCAAGTCAACGTACGAATAAGCTAATTTCATCTTGCGGTGGTCATTGTACCTAGTTACGAATGTAGGAATACCTGGAGCACCATGAGGTTAGCTGACAGCACATAGATGCAGCCATATAAATTTTGTGCGGTGCTACCAAAATTGAGGTTTGTATCCCTTCCCGTTATGAGAATTCTTCTTGAAGTTGGTAGAATGTGACGGCTTGTTCTTTGCATCAAACTTTCCTTTCCCCTGATATTTGTTCTTGTTGTTTTGGGGCTGGTTGGGCTGGAAGTTCTTCTCGTGTACCATGTGGGCACTACAAGCTCCCTCAATGACCCGAGCACGTGTGTCTTTTGCTCTTGCCTTCTCCTCAAAATCAAGAGTGCTAATGAGATCCAAAATAGAAAACTCATGTATCTTGTTTTTCAGAGAAGTAGCTAAATCATTCCACGAAGGTGGAAGCCTGGCAATGATGGTCCCAGCAAAAAATTTGTCCGGCAACACACACTTAAAGTACTCAAGTTCCTTAGAGAGTGACTGTATCTCATGAGTCTGCTGAACAACAAAGCACTCATCAGTCATCTTGTAGTCACAGAATTGCTACATGACGTACAACTCGTTGCCAGCGCCCGAGGGCCCAAATGTGGCCTCGAGCGCAGCCCACATGTCTTTACCGCTTTCAAACGACATATATGAATCCACAATGGAATCGTCAAGAACACTCAGTAGGGCGGCTTTGAAGAGGGTATCCATGTTCTGAAAAGCTTCCTGTTCTGTAGGATTAAGATCACCCTCAGGCTTACCCTCAGTGGCGTCATAGCAGTACATGATCTGAAACCAATATACTGCTCTTGTGCACCACCTTTTATATTGCACCCCCTTAAAAGTAGGTGGCATAAAAGCGCATCAAAACCACTCGGAGTAAATTGCCTGTAATCAGGTTTTTGGATTGGATTGTTGAATATATGAGCAATTTAGTATGAGATTTAATCTGAATCAGCAGTAAATAGATCATGACGACAATTGCAAACATCAAAGTAATGATGCGGACTAAACCAGGAGGACAAAATCACATACTGTACAGTGGGAGCTGAACAGATGTGGTTGATGTTGTCACTCATGTCGTTGATGGAGAGGTTACCGAGGTCGGGGAAGAAGGCTGCCGTTGAGGAAGTCGTCGCTGGCAGCTGTCATAGGAGTGTGCTCCCCAAAAACCTGATCGCCCCTCGCCTGTACAGGATCACGAAAGGCAGGGTTCGGAGGACTGTTGTCCCTTCTCGCGGTGCATGCCGGAAGGAGGGCTGGAGAAGAATTGTGTGGCGGCGCTAAGATCTGGAACGGTGCGAAACCATATGATACAGCGGCAGCAACGGTAGAGCATGTCATGTCGGTCATCCAAGAATAATAGTAGGCCTTTGGCCCCCAAACCCCACGTCCAAGTCAATAATAGGTCAAAAAAGACAATAATAGCCCCACCAAGGTTTGTCTCAAAAAAATGGAGTAATTAAGGCGTCCGTTAGTCCCTTTAGTATAAATACTATATCATTAATAATGGCCCCACCTTTTGGCTCACAAAGTATGTTGGAGTACAACCGGCTACACGTTTACAATCCGCTTCTCTTCTCTCTCTCCTCTTCTCTCTCCTTCAACTAAGCACAAATAATATATTTAAAACATTATAGCCTGCTTACGTAATCCAATTGTACTACTTACTCTAAAGTTACTCTCCACTGTGTAGTCTGAAATGTCGGGCGTGCAGCGGGCGGTGCCCTCGGTCGGCACACCGCTTCAACGGCGGAAGCAGTGAGAGGTCGCGTCGCCCTGACTTGTCATCAATGTGGAGCGGCCGGCTCAGCTGGCGCCGGGCGGGAAGCGCGCGCGGGAGCGGGGAGGGTTTTTTGTTGGGCCAATAAGGTGAGAAGCCAACTTGGGATCGGTCTGAAGTTTTTTTGAGTGGGTTAGATGCATCTAACCCTAACTAACCCTCCCTGTTTGGATATTTTTGGGTTAGTTGAGTCCAAACTAACCCAAACTAACTCTAACTCTCGGATCCAAACAGGGCCATCATGTGCTCCCATACTCTGCATATGACACTAGTCTATGTTACTACTCCCTCCTTTCCGGTTTATAGAGATGTTTAGAGTAACATAGTAATATGTTACAGTATAAGTTACTCCCCACTATGACCAGCCTTGGCCTCTCCCAGTGCTCCACCATGTATAGCTACAAAGTCTGCCACGTAGGCATAAAATATGATGTGGCACCAATAAACTAAGCACCTATGCATTGAAGACTTGAGTTACTATGCCATTTAATGCACTTAGCACCTCATATAAGAGCATGGTTAATAGTATAGCCAGCTGTTGGCTATAAGCCAGTGCCATGTCATCTATAGCCCATCTTATTGTCAACATGTACAATAGTAGATCAAAAGAGTGTACTACTTTTTAATTATGTGACCCACCTTTCATTCTCACAAAGTGCCTAGGAGCACATCCTAGAGCTAGCTCTTCACGAAGAGCCCGCTTACCTTCTCTCTCCTCTTCTCTTTCCTCCAACTAAGCAGAAATATACTAGTTTATTCCTTATAGCCCGCTGACTCAACTCTATTGTACTTGCTCTAAGCACATCTAAGCACTTACTAGCACCCCCTTGACCGTGGACCTTGACGGTGTACGTCACCTTCTGTCTCATAATTTTCCTCGTCATCATCTGAGTCCTAGAAGATCTCACCCACACCATCATTAGCATGCAGCCGCCTTGATAGACAACGTGCACACAAGGAGTAGAGGCGACTGGGGACGCACCACCACCACGTCGTGGGCACTCCGTACGTGCTCATGTGCATGCAGCGTGTGTGTTTTTCCATCGGTGCTAGCTCTAAGGCCGAGGCTGCGGTCGTCTTTGTCTCCGACTAGTAGTTGAGCAATGACGGCGAAGAGGTGCTACAAGAGATGCTTATGCGCCGTCGCGTGCGAGCTTCGTCGTAGCACGACGAACCGGACATCGCCGCGTATGGCGCACGCCTCCATGTAGCCGAGTGTGTGCACATGCATGTGTTATTCACGTGCATTCTGCGGTCGAGCGTGTGTGCATGCACGTGTTGTGTACGTGCGTTGTGTGCTCCATGCTGTGCGCGTATGTGCATGAGTTGGATCAGATGGAGTTAGGGCATCAGCAGTGTATAGAGGTTGGGCTGCCTCTATCCTGGGCCCCATGTTCAGCCTCTAATCAGATCTAAAAACCACGTACTGTGTAGCATCGGCTGTTGACTCTAAGGAATGGTCCCACAATAGAATAAACAATGAACAATGTATTGATCCGTTTGCATGGCCTAGCCATAGCCATAAACTGACTAGTAGGACCATGTCGTTGTTTAATCCTTGGAGGCAGCCTCCAAGGATAGCATCGATGCCAAGCTTAAAAAACTTAGAGGCAATGTCTCCAGTGTGTAGAGGCGGGCTCCAAGCCTTTAGAGGAGGCTATAGAGGCCGAAAACCACTACATTGTGGATGCTCTTAGTGCGTTTGCTTGTGTACATGTGTGGCTGCATGCGTCCTGTACATGTGTGGCTTGTTGCGTGGTTATCAATAATTCAATATAAACTACTCCCTCCGTTCCTAAATATAAGTCTTTCTAGCCATTTCAAATAGACTACAACATACAGATGTATGTAGACATATTTTAGAGTGTAGATTCACTCATTTTGTTTTGTATGTAGCCCCTTATTGAAATCTCTAAAAGACTTATATTTGGGAACGGAGGGAGTATAAAACATCTTCAACTTAGCATCATGATGTACCGTTTCTAGTGGTTAGCAAAAAGTTCATGTTCTTTTATTTGTTTATAGGTGGGCAGGCGGCAAAAAAACAGGGGAAAACGCGGAAGGTTCCTTGCAGACGCTCCACCGCGAGGTTCCTTGCTCCTTCTCGGTCGTCGGGAATCTATGCTCTTCAACTTTTCTTTTACATGAGCTTTGTTCATCCTTTTCCCGACACACGAGACATCTAGCATCAAGGTGCACGTTTCCTGCAAGAAAATGGAGATAATCAGATAAGCAGTGCGTAAGTGAGTCGTGTACTTCGATGGCACCTACGCAATATTTTTTTCTCCTCGATGGCACGTGAATGGTGCACGTACTCAACGACGGAGTACGGGATGGTAGCAATGACATGGTCAGCCCTTTTTTGGAGAGAGTACGTACTAAATAACTTTGATGTGTCCTGTCAACTCGCAGAACGACGAGAAGCTTGATTACGCCTTCTCCCTTGCCAACACGTGTGCGGTGGCTCGCAGCACGAGGAGAAGCTTTTGCTTACAAGCGGTGGACGTGCAGCAGTTCATTTGGTGTCAGATTGCCAGAAGCTCTACTGTAGAACCATCGACTTCCGGAAGAGGCGAAGAGACAAGCGCAAGGTCACCTACTAACCTTAGGCTAGGCGTAGTGGGAGTAACATAAGTAGGGGTACCTCCTTTTTTATTCTAGAAACAACCACACGCGAATATCGAGGTGCTGGTTACGTTGAACAAATTTCCTGGAGTCCATGCTGAGCCCTCCTCTATCTCTCTTCTCAGCCAGCCAGCGGACGTGCGGAGCCCATGTCTGTTTGCTCACATGCGGTCCCACATGTCAGTGAAAACGCAAGAGGACCCACTGAACCTGCACATCTTTCACCTCGACGTGCTGGTGATGAAAAACAAATCCAATATAGATCTTCGGTGGCTGCTTTTGGAGTTACTCAAGAGTAGTAAGATTCTATTTACAGTTTAACCCAAGATGCACATCACGTGGCTTTAACTACCACTCTATTTTCTTGCATGACACGACCTGGATGCTGGATGTCCCACGTGTCGGCAAAATGAGGAAGAACCCGACCAAATCTTCGGTTGTGCTGTCGGATTAGACTAGTTGTGCTAACTTAAAATTTTTATTGTGTACTAGAATGGATGCAAGTTTTTGTATTGGGAAGAAAAGTACATCGATATATTGATAGAGTGCAATTTAGTAGATGTTCTAGAACTTTTAGCTAGCATAGAGGCTAGAGATGAGACTAGTGCACTAGTGCACTAGAAATAATATGGTGTCAGATGGATGTCGTGGTGGTGGCGTGTGCCATACTCCTGGACGTGAATGCTTGTTCTGGCCCATGCCACCCTACTACTCCTACTACTTATGTAGTACTAGTATCAAGGATTTGAGGTGCTGGTTACGTACAGCGAACGGATGATGCTTCGGTGCCTTAAGGCACCTACCTTTGTGTCTATGACTTGTGGGCCCAACAGGTGGCTCGCCCACACGTTAGTGACCCAAAGGTAGGTGCCTTTAAGGCACCGAAGCTGTGTCCACAGCGAACACGTTAACATATGGCTACAATAAAAACACCCGCCCGACACGTGAAGCATGTGAAGCTAGTACAAATAGTGTACTACTATTGTTGATTGACGTTATCCAATAACCTGTTGCAATGCACGTACAATTATGTATTCGGAAAATATATGTTTGCCTCGTCGCACCACTCACTCATAGAAGCAACTCGAAAGCCATTCATAAATTTAGTAAGTTTATCACAGGCATATCATTTTATTACATACAAGGCCATCAACCCACATCAACAACGAGGATACATTATAAATACTAAAGTTTTCATCACACAACACATAATAAGCAATGAAATGAACTTCAGCTCAACCAATCCTCGGCGTTGGAAACGCTTGCTTTGAACCACAAGTGATTCTCTGGGACGGGCCATCTATTGTCGATCTCGAAACCAACGCAGGACTGATCATCCAGGCTGAAGCGGCCTACTATATCAATACCAGGGTAGGGAACCACCCAAATGTCTGAGGTATAGATACAGTTGCTTCTCATAAATGGTACTAGTAACTTGTGTCAATAGCATTTGGATCGCCTTTCACCATCATCGGATAGTTTTGTCCAAGGAAGAGCGAATTTTCTCCAAGACTATCAATTCTGTACCAGGGAGAAGGTGTTGGCGCTAGCACACTAGTATCCATCCCGAATACCATGCGACGGGTGTTGTAATAGGTCCAGAGAGTGCGACCATGGAGACAACACGTGCTCCCTCAGTAGTAACAAACTCAGTGCGCTATATACAGACAAGAAGAGGTGATCCATCAGAATTAGTTGCCAGGCGCCACTGAGTATATACGTTCTGCTCGTCCTCATGCTCGTGATCATCACCATCGTCATCTACCCCTTGGTTATAAAAATTTCAAGTATAGGTGGTGGAATGTTCATAGGACCTTGGAAACACAAGAAGAAGGTTAATTAGTAAAGAGAAACTTGCTAACCCGCATGCATGTGGATGAAACAATTATAATTATGGTGGAAGACAAAAGTACCGAAACTACGAGGATCCCATGCAAAAATAGTGCCATGAGCGGTGGAAGCAAACACAAGACCCTCGTATTGAATTGAATCACAGTACACATCCGTGTATAGAAACTGATTTTTGAGCAATATCCATCGAGTCGAACCACAAAGGACGGCAACAAGCTTGTCGAAGATAGCAACAACTTCATAGTTCTTGTAATTCCAAGAGCGGTTGGGAACTCGACAAATTGCTATCTTCTGTAGAAGACAATCACCATGATCATATTTGAACGTGCGTAGAATACCGGTGTGCTCAACCTCTGGGCAGTCTGCTGAGATTTTTGGAAGTGGAACCCGGTGATGATTGTACACATTCACAAGTTCCCACTCGCAGTTGGACCCAATACAAACAACCCAATCTCCATTTGTGCCTGCCCAATCCTTGCCCTCAAGCGATGGCATCTTAACATCATACGTATCATTATCAAGGGGCATCAACTTGCACAAGGCGAGACCTCCGTCGTCCCTGCGCCAGTAGTCATCAGGATCACGGTGAAGAAGATAGGGGAGATCAAACCGCTCCTTGACCATTGGATTCCTTGTAATGATGTTATTAGTTGAGTCGAGAATGGTCTTGAACGAACCTGCCATGCTAGCCGAGGTGATGACGTTGCACCGATCAATGAGTTCCTCCACCACATCATCTTTTAGATCGGGGCAAGAATAATGGGGTCGTTTTCGGCATGTTCCCTCCATGGAGAAGATGATCGAAGAATGGCAGAAGGAAGGGTGAAGGGCTGAAGGAAAATGGAGGAGCGAGAGGAAGAGCATGCGACAACAATTCCAAATCGAGAGGGAAAGCAAAGAGTCGGTGGACGGTTGCCAGTTTGCCACTGTACACGAAGAGGCGCCCCGGCCTACACGTCCGTTCGGAAACACTAGTAGAAAAAAGGACTCGCCATTGTCTCACTGATGTGTTGGAACGGGACCACATGTCAATGAAACATGGTGTGTAATTTCTCGTGCAAAATGCGATCTGGCCGCGTTGGCCCGAGGTGCCGCATTAGTTTTTTTTTGAAATTTTGCCGCATTAGTTATCGACCTTTATTTCTTTTAACATGCAATCTGAATGGATAGCTCTTGTGGTCATCACACATGAGCAGATATAGTGATGGTTGATTCGCCTGAGCAACTTATTACTGTGGGAATATGGGAGTACCAGCGGATTCAAGGAACAGAGAAATGATGGTTGCTTCGTCCAAGCAACTTACTATGGCAAAGGTGGGGCGCTGTGATTTGACTACTCACTAGTCATTACTACTGCGGTGCAACGACCGGGGTGAATCTTTCCCTGAAGTTGTGTTGTGCACTCAACATTGCTGCATGGCAGGTGGAGCCGGATGAAGGATGCCCAACATGTCGGCGAAATGAAGTTGAATTGTTTCTGGCATTGCTATCAATCCTTCAGGATTTGTTTATATGTACGCATAATTTTAATGAAATTGTACTGTGATGCTATGAAGGTTTCAACTCTGGTTCCCGCAGGAAAAAAAGGATTCAGCTTAGGATTCATGTGTCTTGCCTCGAGATTATCTCGTTACAACATTCCATCAAATACAAATGAAACTACCATGGCTAATGCATCTCAATGGTTTGCAGATCAGCACCAATATTCACATCACAACTGAAGACAAAGTTGTGAGAAGGTGTACAAATAAAGAAAAAAATATAATTGATCGATGTTGTTCGTAGGCATGGCTCCATTTCCTTGGCACAGTGTTCATTGCTTGGCAGCTAGTTTCACCCAGCTCTGTAGCCAAAAAAGAGGTGTATGAAGGACACCACAATCCGATCATTTTGTGCAGCTCCACTAAAATCGAGCAGACCATCCCTGTTTGCAAAGATATCCAGTCAGTGTGATTACAATAATAGTGGAACTAGATGATGAAACATGACACACATAAATAGAAGCTGATCACCTCTACGATCTCTCTTTAGGACTAACTTCTTGTTGGAGAAGATTAGGCATGGAGTTGGATGAGGAGGATAGCAAAACCAATCTCCCTTTCCGCAGTCCCACGGAAATGCAAAAACGTTGCCTGTGTGACATTTTGGCGGAACTGCACAAAACACTCCTTAGAAAAAAGTGATTTGTGCAGTTCACCACAAGGTCGCAATAGCAACGAGGTGAAAATGGATAGCCCTGTTTGCAAAAGGAGGTCGAAAGGAAACAATTACTACCCAATAACACGAGTTGAAGACACATACGCCGACAAAAAAGAAGCATGTTCCATGTAATAAGGGAAAGATAGCACATGGTGGTTTATCAAAAATGGTTTGAGGACGAGATTGCAAGATGGAAAGTACATCGGCCGAGGTACGATTTAAGCAAACAACTAAAGAAGATCCACATGCAGCAACGTGGGAAGATGGGTAGTGGAGCAAGGCCGGAGGAAGCTATACCTGAGGGTCGTCGGGATGTTACTAGGAGGGCACTTGTGGCCGGGATCTGCCCATACCGCGGCAGCGAGCAAGTGGTGAAGGCCCTACCGCGCCGGAGCTTGGTCAGAGAGAACCGCGGGTACCACAGATCGGGACGTGCTGCCTCAACGCCATCGAACGGAGAGACGATGCACATCCTCCCTTTCCGCCGGTGGACGGGATGTGGCCGGATCACTGACCAACGCTGAGACAGAGAGGCCATGGCCGCCTTGTGTGAGAGGGTGTGACCAGAGACAAACCCATTTTTCCATTTTCCCCACGGCAATCGTTTTATATTCTCTGCGTGCCATTAAGGAATATATAACTTTATTTAATGCTAACGCGTCAAGTCGAACTTTGTTCCGTCTAGGTGTGGTACCCGACCCTCCTTCGAGTAAACAACCGCTAGACGCGTCAAATTATCACGTGGGCTGCCTTTTTGTACTGAAACGAACTCCACCATGTACCTCCGCGGGTGTGGCCGGGAACGAGACGTGAGTACGTGCGTCCTGCATGCACTTCTTCTTTAGGTGCAGGTATGTACATGGATGGGTGTGCGAGAGATGGTTTGTGCGAACAAAGGCAATGTGTTGATGATATCTCAAACAGAGAAACGTAGCATATGCAATGTGTGTGAAACGGAGTCATGGACATGAGATATCAATAGAATTGAAAACAGGGATGAAGTGTGTGGCTGCACGATCGATAAAGAGTGCCATTGAATTTGTGTTTGCCCACGTCAAAGATACAGGGCGGCTGGCCTACTGGAATTTGAGAGGGCAGAGGTGCAGTTTTTCTCCGTGGCATGGATACCTACCTACAATGTTCGACTATCGGTGTGTGTGTGGGGGGGGGGAGGGGGCATAGACCGATCGACTAGTATATGTGTGGGGAAGGAGAGAGAGATCTAGCTATGTATTGAGGGAGATCGATCGACATCCATGGATATGTGTAGCAGAGGAATAAGGTTGGGAAAAAGACAAAGGTAGAGCGTTAGAGGGTTGGTGGTGGAGTAGCGTCTCACAAATGGTGGGAGAGGCCTGCTAGACAAACAGAGGGTATGAGTGTAATATCAATAAGAGAGGGCGGGGGATGTCTGTCTGTCTATGCAATTGCGTGTGAGAGATGGGCAGCAAGGTATTCAAGGATGATGAGGGGAGAAGATATGGTTGTGGTAAGCATACATAACTACATAGGAAGACCAAGCATCGTGTGTCCGAGAAAGGGAGAGACATAACTAGTGAGGTAAGTGTATCGGTGCTTGGTGAAAACGAATTATAGTCGACCTGGCTATATGTAGGGAGATCAGTTCATATACACGCCTGCATGTGTTAGAAGCAAATAAGGTCCGGAGAGACAGACAGGGGGAGAGGGTGTGGCTAGGAGGTGGTGCGAGAGGCCTGCCATGTCGAGGGGGAGGAGTGTGCGAGTATGTGATCAATGAAAAGAGGGGGGAGTGTGCACCTGCATGGAATCGTATTGGACATAGGGAGGCATGGACGGTGAGAAAAGAAGAGGGGAAGTATATGTGTGTTTGTTGTAGGCACACTTGGCTAGAGAGGTATATCGACCGATGTGTGCCGGAAAGAAGGAGCCGTGGGCCCACACACACCGCTGGTGGACGACCTAAAGAGAAATAACGAACGGGCGCGATGGAGGGGATGCTAAGGGTGGGTGAGAGGGGGGCGGGCGTGTGCATGCACGATAGAAAGTTAGCGCTAGCTAGCTACAAATAGAAGAGGATCGTGAAGTTGTAAAAGACGAACAAAGATCATAATTCATTATAAAAAAGTGGATACGGATACTTGAAGAAGATATCATAATGTAGAACATTGGTTATAATTTTGGCTAATGTGTGGCTTTTGCAACTCAGATCTAAATGCTTGTCATAATGTAGGGGGCGGGGCACTATACTTTGTGTGATAAACACGGTGTACGTATGGAACATGGTTTAGATTATGAATATATAGTTAGTACATCAAATGTACTATTATTTGGAATCAACATCAAGTGTATTCAAAAAATAGAATTCGAGTTCATGTAGTACACATAGTTCATATCTATCTCTATAGTAATCATGTGGTGTGTTATTAAGGTAATACACGAATGATGGTTGAAGTTGGCAACAATCATGATTGTAGATTCTTATTGAAATAGAGAAACGAATTCAAATTTAGTTTGAATTGCAGCGGTAGTATAGACATTTGGAATGCACTAAAATGTTGGTATGAGTAGGTTACATGCATTATACAGCAAGCGAAAAAATTTAATCGGACATAACATGGATTCATACTCCCTCCTTCCATCTATATAGGGCGTAATGAGATTTTTAAGACCGCCTTTGAAT
Source organism: Triticum dicoccoides (assembly GCF_002162155.2). Classification (NCBI taxonomy): domain Eukaryota; kingdom Viridiplantae; phylum Streptophyta; class Magnoliopsida; order Poales; family Poaceae; genus Triticum; species Triticum dicoccoides. The sequence goes on from NC_041387.1 coordinate 388,093,711, forward strand.
ATTGACAAGATTAATAGTACATGACATGCACAATGTGAAAATTATATCATTGAAAGAACCTTTCACAGACGAATTTAACGGCGTGCTTTGTGTAAGTTGCATGTCATATATTATTGCTCTAATATTTGCTCAAAGTTAGCATCAAAAAATGCATTAGGCCCTATATAGATGGAAGGAGGGAGTAGCTTCGAATAGCATTTGTATAGTAAAACAGGGCAAGAGTCTCTCTGTGTGGTGTGAATAGTTTTATTTTTTTCGTTTTCTTTTTGGTTAAGGGAAGTGCGAATTGATTTGGTACGTACAAGGACAATATTACTACACTCTAGGCTTGTCCCTAAAATTCAACCCACGTCTTGTTATATCCCGAAAATTCAGATATCGTGCTCCCAAAACTGGTGCCTTCACAACCCGCGCCTTGCTATCCCGAAATTACAACGCGCGCGAAAACTCCCTCCAACTGCCAAATCCCGACACGCGAAATCCCCCTTCTAACCGTGAGCCTAAAGGGCCGCTAGTTCAAATCGGTGGGGGGTACTTTTGTAACACACCCTACATTTTGGACAAGCGCGTCCCTAAGTCATGCTTCACCCCCTCCCATCGCCCCCTTTTCTCCATTCAAAATCCCAGGCCGCCATAACCTCTCCGCTCCAGCCGCGAAACCCCACCCTCCTCCGTCCGCCACCTCACCGCTGCCCAGCCTGAGCCTCTACCCCGACGATGTCGTCCACCACAACAGCTCGACGTCCCTCGTCCACCTCCCCGGATGAGGATCCGTCGTTCATCTCATCGTCCCGCCAGTTCAGCCTCCCCATCCTCCACCTCCAAGGAGTTGCTCCGATGATCGCCTCGTCTATCACGGCTGCTCCATCCCCATAGCACCGCCTTAACCAGCTCCACCTGAACCGCAGAATCCTCACTGACTCCTCGGATGAAGTTGAGGCCTACTCGGCGCCACCAAATAGGTTGTACACTCATCGCATCGCACCTTCTCCTTAACTCGACCTACCGGCGCCGACGGTGCTCCATCCCGCACCCCCATGGAGCGGCTACCTTGAAGCCAGCGCCGCGAGCGACATCTCCACGGCGGCTCTCCCCCAGTGCGAGGCCCCTTCGGTGGCGGCGGCCATACCAGCTGGATCTCCTGTTGCTGCTCCGGCTCTCGCTCGCTCGCTCGCGTTGCTTTTGCTGCTCCGGCTCTCGCTCGATCGCTCGCTCGCCGAGCTGCTGCTTCTACTCGCCCCCTCGCTCATGTTGCTGCTCTGCTCCAATTTAGCCACACTTCAGTCGACTGAATCGACTTTTGGGTC
>NC_041387.1:388095557-388109571 GCF_002162155.2 Triticum dicoccoides
CTCACCGAATAGGTACCCCACTATCTATCTTAGGGTTCAGGGTGGGGGCGGGGGGCCTAGAGGGCTGGTTGGGGGCGGCGGTGGGGAGTTGTTTCGGGGCGGCGAGGCGGCGCTGGGGCCGGCAGTTCGGCCAGTGGTGGCTGGAGGCTCACGGGGTGCAGGTTGAAGATGAACTGCAGGCCCTCCCTAAACTACATGTCAAGTGCCTCTCTGCTACCATTGCGCTCAGTTTCGACAGTAGCATTCAGATTCCATAGTAAATTTCAGTTTCGACAGTTAAGTTCAGAGTCAACAGTTTTTACCTCATCTGTTGTAGTCAGGTGGTTTTTGGTGATGTAAATTTTACATCTATTTTACATCATCTATTGGAGATGCTATTAGAATCCCACTTGAGATTGACGATGTCTGTCTTGTGCTGCTTCAGCCTTAACGTCTTACGGCTCATCGGAGCTGCTCCAACGACAAAATGATCCATCACAACATAGCAGTGCCCTGGATGCCATCTACAGATTCCTCAGATCTTCCTCCACACCTCCGACAGCCACCTCTGCCTCAACTGCTTCAGCGACCAACCCAATGATGATGAGGTCGACACGGCTACGGCAAAGAGGTTGTACACTTGTTGCATCACTTATTACTATACATCCACGTCGATCCATTAGGGCTATTTTGGTTCAGTGGAAAAACATAGCAATAGGGAATTTTCCAATGGCACTCTACTATTCAATTATTCATGCATTTTGTTGAAAGGAATGAAGCAAAACATCCACCTGGACCTCCTTTTCAAAATCCTATGCATGAAAACAAGACCAAGTGCATTAGTGCCAGAATAACATTCTAAATGTACACGCTTTCATATGGTTTCACTTTATTTTGGCCATGTTTCTTTGCATTCCTCTGCTCTTCCAATTCCTGTAAACCAAACACCCAAGTTGACAGAAATCCTGTGTTTACAAATGCTCTGTTTACCATGTGCATTCCTATCCTATTCCGGTGTTTTTCCTATCCCTGCGTTTTAAGAATCATGCAAGCCAAATGAGCCCTTACAGAATTACTTCAGTTATAGGTATGTGTCGAAGGGAACTTTGTGTGGTTTGTGTCGGTGTCAAAACCAGCGGATCTCGGGTAGGGGGTCCCGAACTATGCGTCTAAGGCTAACGGTAACAGGAGAGAGGGAACACGATGTTTTACCCAGGTTCGGGCCCTCTTGATGGAGGTAATACCCTACTTCCTGCTTGATTGATCTTGTTGATATGGGTATTACAAGAGTTGATCTACCACGAGATCATAGAGGCTAAACCCTAGAAGCTAGCCTATGATTATGATTGTTGTTGTCCTACGGACTAAACCTTCCGGTTTATATAGACACCGGAGGGGGCTAGGGTTACACAGAGTCGGATACAGAGAAGGAAATCTACATATCCTAATATCCAAGCTTGCCTTCCACGCAAAGGAGATTCCCATCCGGACACGGGATGAAGTCTTCAATCTTGTATCTTCATAGTCCAACAGTCCGGCCAAAGTATATAGTTCGGCTGTCTGAGGACCCCTTAATCCAGGACTCCCTCAGTAGCCCCCAAACCAGGCTTCAATGACGATGAGTCCGGCGCGCAGATTGTCTTCGGCATTGCAAGGCGGGTTCTTCTCCAAATCCTCCAGAGCATTGTTGTAACGAGCAGTGTCCGGCTCCTCATCAATGTCGCGCTCCTCGGCTTCTATGATTTAATAACGGTTGTTTCCACATGTCGAGCGAATGCGAGAAGTCAAGGCATTTTTACATTTGCCACCCCAACCATGCGAGTGAATCATCTATAAAAGAGACGGGGATTCTCAGATCCAAATCACACCATCTCCTCCCAACGAGTATTCGTCAGAGCGCGCCCGGATAAATCCATACCACCATGGCCGGTCGCCGCGGTTCCTCCTCTCGCTCCCGTAGCACTAGGCCAGGCGATTGGGAGAGATGTTCCGTTCCCCATAGCCGACTAGTAGAGTTGCAGACCAAGGGGTTTCTCCCACCTGCATACATGGTCCCCGTCCGAGCTGGACTAGCCACTTATAATGGCGGGGAGCAAGCGGAGAGATTTCCAAACCCATCCAAGGAAGAGTGGGTATGCTTCGTCCCCTACTTGTTGAGGGGGCTCGGATTTCCAATCCATCCTTTCCTCCGCGGGCTCCTGGAGTTCTACGGCCTCTAGCTGCATAACTTTACCCCAGCCTCCATACTGCATATCGCAGGCTACGTTGCCTTCTGCGAGCTTTTTCTGGGCTATGAAGCTCATTTCGAGCTGTGGAAGAGGCTATTCTGCCTCGTCCCCGTAATCAAGAGGGGTCGGTATATCAAGTGGGTGGAGCCGAAATATGGCGCATCGCCGGGACCGGATATCTATCCGGCACCCCGAAGAAGACATCCGAGGACTGGCCCTCTGAATGGTTCTACGTGGAGGACGTCCCTCTTCTGGACCCTGTTCGGAAGGGCTTTCCCAAGTTTGTAAATGTCCCATTGAAGAAATGCCACAGCCGGCGCCCCAGGAGCCCCCAGGAGGAAGATAACAGAGAGATCCTTTTCCTGATGAACCGGATAAATACGTTGGCCAAATCAGGACTAACAATTATTGAAGTCATGTCCATATGCATAATGCGGGGAGTGCAACCACTTCAATATCGGGGAAAACCCATGTGGCACTTCAATGGAGAAGACGATGCCACCCACTGCGGCCGTAAAGGTCCGGACTCTCCCGCCACTCTGGCGGAGATACTATCCGATTTGTACAAAGGAGAAGAGGAGGAGTTCATCCATATCAAACCACAGGATGGATTCTCCATGTACAACCCCCCAAGCTGGGTGAGTTGCTATCTTTTATTCCAGTCCTTCCCACATTTTTAGTGCAGATGTTTACTTCATCGATTCAAAGCAGGAACTGCGCAGAGCCATGAAGGATGTTCACAGCCCATCTCCTTAGCTAGAGGATCCCAATCGGGCTCTTGACTCCGGAGTCGAAGAAGATCCGGACACATTTGTGGAGCTTGTCAACAGGACATTTTATCAATTAAGCTGCGATGGTGTGTTGGTGGCCATCATAGCTGACTATCCTGGCCTACTCCCTGTATCCCACGTAAGTGAAGCCAGAGTCCCAACTTCCAAAAAAGGGTTCCCTCTTCACACTTCACCCACCGCACATGTACTGTGTCTTACAGGGAAGGCCATTGGGGCGCCAAGACGAACCCGCAGCGACTCGCCAACAAGGGGCACCGAAGTCGGGTAGGCTTAAAAGGAAGGCGGTCAGGACCGAGACGTTGTTGCAAAGGTATGTTAAAAAACCTGCCACGAATTTATCATTGTTAAGATATAACAATGTCCACTGTCTTCTGACAGAAAAAGTGCTCGTCGGACTATATCCGGAGAGCCTGCCGGTCACGCCTCCACCAGCCGGACTCCAATGCTGGACTCAAGGGCGGAGGTCAACACGGACGATCCTCCAACAGAGGATGCAGATAGATTTTCCGCTACAAACTCTGAGGTGGAGAGCGCTATGAATCATAGGCGCCGTCGGGCCGCACTACGCGACCCTAATTTCTCTAAAGAGGCATTCGATGCCTTCCACTCAGGGGACGCGTACATCCGGGCTGCTCAAGGTGGCCTCACCAGGGCCACAGACCAGTATGTAAAGGATATACGGGTAAGAAAATTTGATAAGCATGTATATCAGTAACCCCTGAGACTTGAAACAGTTGGCACAACTGATTTAAGGATCCTCGTGTGCATAGATTCTGACAGAGAAGAATACCCAGCTATCCAAAGAGCTGGAGGAGTGCCAGGCCCAACTGCGGGCCGCAATTGTCGTGATGGAGGAGTCTACGAAGGCCCCATATGGTAATATTTTCTTTAAACGAAAATAATGTCATGGCATGTACCAGTTAAGTATTCGGCATGAATGCGACTCTAACAATAGAATCTGCAGACAATCCCGGAGGCAATCCGGAGATCGTACCAGAGGATGAGCAACATGTTCGGCGACAGCTGAAGGCTGTCCAGCATGTGCTTACAAAGGTTATAAAGGAGAAAAATACTCTCCAGGACGCGAACTTCTGACTGGACGTCGAATTAAAGGATGTTCGGGCCCAGCTTGCTGACTCCGTAAAGGAGAATAAGAGGCTACGGTGCGGCATATTCAGTAAGTGCTTTGATGAACCACTATAAAGTTTGGCAAAGAAGCGTGCTAACAGAATTATGTCTATAGGCATGCTAACAGGCCGTCCCGAGGAGGAGATGCCCGGATCTGCAGGCGATCTTCTGCCGGAGCTCTCACAACTGCACGAACAAGTTCTGTAGGTGATGCGGGGCATTGCCCAAGCCTTGTGGCCATCCGCCTCCCTGCCAGGAGGCATGGGGGAGCTTGTGGAGATCCTCAAGGGAGCGCGGCAGCGCTTCCGATTATGGAAGATATCGGCCTGCCGACAAGGCGCAAGGGAAGCCTGGGCCATGGTGAAGACGCGGTACACCAAGGCTGACCCGAACCACATGGCTGAGGTCGGACCTGTAGGGTCAGATGGGAAGAAGATCCCTGTACATCTGGTGTATGACCAAGTAGCATTAGCCGCTAAGTATTCCCCACAGGACTGTAGGCTAGACAGCCTGTTGGATGGTATAGAAGAAGAATTTAGTCAGTCTAAGTGACATTGTACTTCAAAGGACATATTTTGTCCCTAGCCGGATTGTAAATCATTTGTCTTGGCCGACCTTTTCGCTTCAACCTCTGGACCCGACAGTCCGGAGTGTATCCGAATACCCGCTCAGTTACGTGAAAACCGGGGCACGCGTGGAAACCAGGCGTAGGGGTCATAAGTGCTTGAACAGACAAGTACCCAACTAGTTATGTTATATTACATGGGTAGTAAGAAGCATCTTCTAGGGAGAATAGTTTCGTTAAGGGTTCCTTGCCCTGGGTGTGCATGCATTGATGTGCATGTCCGAACTGTGAAAATTTACGCAGGATATAAGCATTTGGGGGCATGTTTTGTAATAGGTAAAATACATCTTTTGTTCACCGACCGAATATTCCCTTAAGAATGCTAGCTTTCGGCTTCACCCAGTCTGAGGTACACATCCGGCTGACCCCGCAGTAACAATCGCAGAGGTGCTCCCCTTATGCCCTAGCCGAATTAACGAGAACGTAGGGCATAAACACAAGAGCCAGGCAACCTAGCTTGGCCAAAACTTAAGTCATATCGATGCATATAGTGGTGAAAAAAGGCACATACGGAGAAGTGACGCATATGTGGTGGGCATAAAGCCCAGAAGACAATTAAGCTTCTGTGTAAGAAGCCCCCAGGTAAATTGAGCGTGCATAGTGCGGACAGAGTGTGCGGTCAAAGCATACTTGAAGATTTTAAGGCTATAAATGTAAGAGGGAGAGAGAGAGGATATAATTTAAAAAGGGAGACGGAGGTAAGGAGACAAACACGGAGTTTGGCACTAGGCGTAGAATCTTCGGAGTCTGGCCGCGTTCCATGGGTTCGGCTCGAATCGATTATCTGATGCATCACGCAGATGGTACGCACCTCCAGTGAGAACTTTGTCAATGATGAAGGGGACCTCCCACTTGGGCTTGAGCTTGTCCTTTTTCTTCTCTGGTAGGCGTAGAATGAGTTCGCCAATGTTATAAGTTTTGGCCAGCACTTCTCTGCTTTGATACCTTCAAGCCTGCTGTTGATAGAATGCGGAACGGGCCTTCGCGATGTCACGCTCCTCCTCCAGGGCATCTAGGCTGTCATGCCGATCCATCTCGCCTTCTCTCTCTTCGTACATGTGCACTCTAGGTGAATCATGGATGATATCACAGGGTAACACTACCTCTGCCCCGTACACCATAAAAAATGGTGTGTATCCGGTTGTGCGATTTGGCGTGGTCCGCGGCCCCCATAATACGGAGTCAAGCTCCTCAACCCAGTGTGTATCTGATTCCTTCAAGGATCGCACTAGTCTGGGTTTAATGCCGCTCATAATAAGATTGTTCGCTCGTTCGACTTGACCTTTTTTTAGGGGTGATAGACGGAGGCGTAATCAAGTTTTATGCCCATTTTGCTGCACCAGGTTTTCACCTCATCAGCTGTAAATTTTGAGCCGTTATCGGTGATGATGCTATGGGGGACACCGTAGCGGTGTATGACCCCGTATATAAAGTCTATCACTGGTCCGGATTCAGTCGTTTTAACTGGTTTGGCTCCTATCCATTTGGTTAATTTATCGACCATGACCAACAAGTATTTCTTCTTATGGCTTACTCCTTTAAGGGGTCCAATCATATCGAGCCCCCAGACCGCGAAGGGCCAAGTTATGGGGATTGTTTGGAGGGCGATGGGCGGCATATGGCTTTGATTTGCAAAAAGTTGGCAACCGACGCAATGTTGGACAAGGTTTTGTGCGTCTGCGAGGGCTGTCGGCCAGTAGAAACCTATAAGGAAAGCCTTGCTTACGAGCGCCCGGGCTGCGGCGTGGTGGCCACCGAGTCCAACATGAATTTCGGCCAAGAGCTGCCGCCCTTCTTCTTCGGAGATTCACCTTTGGAGCACTCCTATCGCGCTTTTCTTATAAAGCTCTCCCTCGTGGACTTTGTAGGCTTTAGAGCGCCGCACAATGCAACGTGCCTCATTTTGGTCCTCCAGGAGTTCCTGCCTATTTAAGTAAGCTAGGAAGGGTTCCATCCACGGGGCAATGACCGCCATAATCATGTGGGCTGAAGGTGTGATTTCAGTGGTGGAGCCTCCGATTATGTCGGATTGTTCAAGGCCTGGGGTTGTGTGCGTATCCGGGCTAGTATTGCCGGACTCCCCTTCCCATACCACGGATGGCTTGAACACCCTTTCCAAAAAAAGTTTGGTGGGACGGGGTCACGTTTAGCGCCGATGCGAGCTAGGATATCCACTGCTTGATTGTTTTCTTGAACCACATGGTGGAATTCGAGCCCCTTGAATCGAGCTGACATTTTGAGAATGGCATTACGCTAGGCTGCCATTTTCGGGTCCTTGGCGTCAAAGTCTCCATTTATTTGAGATATTGCGAGATTTCAGTCCCCACGTACTTCTAGATGTTGAATGCCCATGGAGACCGCCATCCGAAGACCGTGCAGCAATGCCTCATACTCAGCTACATTGTTGTAATCTGTGTAAAGTATTTCGAGTACGTATTGGACTGTATCTCCGGTGGGGGACGTCAGGACACGCCAGCCCCTAGACCAGCTAGCATCTTAGAGCCATCAAAGTGCATGATCCAATTGGAGTACGCGTCGTACTCTTTAGGGAGTTCGGCTTTTGTCCATTCGGCGACGAAGTCAGCCAGTACCTGCGACTTAATGGCCCGTCATGGTTTGTATGTTATGTCGAACGGGAGGAGCTCGATAGCCCATTTTGCAATCTGGCCCGTGGCGTTGCGGTTATTTATTATGTCATTGAGTGGTACTTCGGAGGCCACCAGATTGAACACTCTTGAAAGTAGGGTCGTAGTTTCCGGGATGCCATGAAGACCGCGTATGATATCTTTTGATAGTGTGGGTACCGTGACTTACATGGAGTGAGGACAGTGGATACATAGTATACCGGCTTTTGTAATGGGAATTTATGTCCATCTATCTCTCATTCGACGACGAGCACTACGCTTACAACCTGGTGTGTCGCAGCTATGTATAGTAGCATGGGTTCGCCGACATTTGGCGCTGCTAGAATTGGATTGGTGGCCAAGAGGGCTTTTATTTCCTCCAGCCCAGCCATAGCCGCATCCGTCCACTCGAAGTGTTCGGTACGTCGAAGAAGGCGGTAAAGAGGTAGCGCCTTTTCTCCTAATCGGGAGATAAAGCGGCTTAGGGCGGCCAGGCATCCAGTTAGTGTCTGGATTTGCTTGAGGTCTATTGGGGTAGCCGACTGTGATAGAGCTCGGATTTTAGCCGGGTTTGCTTCAATTCCTCTATTGGAGACAATAAAGTAAGAGTTTTCTGGCTGGTATGCCGAAAACCCATTTTTCTGGGTTGAGCTTGATGTCGTATGTTCGGAGATTGTCGAACGTAAGCCTCAAGTCGTCTATTAATGATTCGACATGTCTGGTTTTGATGATCACATCGTCTACGTAAGCCTCCACTGTTTTGCCGATCTGTGTTTCCAGTCATGTCTGAATCATGTGTTGATAGGTTGCACCGGCGTTTTTCAGCCCGAAGGGCATGGTGTTAAAATAGAAGGGACCGTATGGAGTGATAAATGTCGTTGCGGCTTGATCGGACTCCGCCATCTTGATTTGATGGTATCTGGAGTATGCGTCGAGGAAACACAATGAATCGTGTCCTACGGTAGCGTCGATAATTTGATCGATGCGAGGGAGGGGGAAGGGATCCTTAGGGCATGCCTTATTAAGGTCTTTGAAATTGACGCATAGGCGCCAGGATTTGTCCTTCTTTGGTACCATCACCAGGTTTGCTAGCCAGTCCGGATGTTTTATTTCTCTGATGAATCTGGCTTCAAGTAGCTTGTCTAGCTCCTCTCCCATGGCTTGTCGCTTGGGTTCTGAAAAGCGCCAAAGAGTCTGCTTGACCGGCTTGTATCCCTGTAGTATGTTTAGGCTATGTTCGGCCAGCCTGCGTGGGATACCTGGCATGTCTGAAGGATGCCAGGAGAAAATGTCCCAATTCTCGCGCAAGAACTCTCGTAGTGCGGCGTCTATTGTGGGGTTCAGCTGTGCCCCAACTAAGTCCACGCCCTGGCCCAATCTGGAACCCAGGGCGAAGGAGCTCCCGAGCTTGGCAGCTCGGGCTCCAAGATATTGCCCAATATTTGTGGCCTTCTGCCCGATTCTAAGTTCCGAGCCTGGGCCACGTCCTCCCGTAGACGGGTATCTGGCTCAGAGAGCTCGGGAATCCAGACATAGTTCATCCTCAAAATAGAGGAAGAATTGTCGTTTTGTTCCTCCACCACCGCTATCTGATGGGTGACCGACGGAGAGTTAATCTCCCTTAGGGCGGGTTTAAGCCCGATTCAATCATAATCCGTAATGACTCCCAGGGCGGCGATGCGATCCAAGAGCTCGTTTAAGGAGGAGATCTCCATTGGATCCATCTTCTCGGTGAATTCCGAGCTGACGCGGAGGTTGTTTTTGATGACCTGGGACGTCATCATCGGCAAGGCGACTGAACAGGCGGCCATGACGAAACCGCCCAGCCGGAGAGTTTGGCCTACAGCCAGGGATCCTCCGGAGGTGATGTTATCCATGACAACGAGGCGAGCCATCAAGCCTTATCGGGACGGCATAGTGGAACTCTCAATGAAAGCACCAATGTCGGTGTCAAAACCGGCGGATCTTGGGTAGGGGGTCCCGAACTGTGCGTCTAAGGCTAATGGTAACAGGACACAGGGGACACGATGTTTTACCCAGGTTCGGGCCCTCTCGATGGAGGTAATATCCTACTTCCTGCTTGATTGATTTTGATGATATGAGTATTACAAGAGTTGATCTACCACGAGATCGTATAGGCTAACCCCTAGAAGCTAGCCTATGATTATGATTGTTGTTGTCCTACGGAGTAAACCCTCCAGTTTATATAGACACCGGAGGGGGCTAGGGTTACACAGAGTCGGTTAAAGAGAAGGAAATCTACATATATGAATATCCAAGCTTGCCTTCCACGCAAAGGAGAGTTCCATCCGGACACGGGATGAAGTCTTCAATCTTGTATCTTCATAGTCCAACAGTCCGACCAAAGTATATAGTCCGGCTGTCCGAGGACCCCTTAATCCAGGACTCCCTCAGTTTGTCCTGCTCATGTCGCGACGTCGTCCACCTCACCTGAGCTGCTCCATGGACAGAAGCATCCACCAAACCATACATCATGACTCCTGACCGTCTTTCGCCGCCTCAGATCTCCTTCCTTGCCGCCGGCAACCACCACAACGGCATCACAATCATCGACTCAGCAGATGAACCTGAGGAGTACACGGGTCCATAAGAGAGGTTGCACTCTTTTGTTTCTGCTTATGATATGCATTGCTTAAACTTACCTGCTACTTTATCGTCCTGTTCAGCTCTTGGACTCCCAAGTCAGGTCCAAATTAATGTTCAAACTTGAGCTCTAAATTAGTTGTGGGGCACATATCAAGGCAGGAATGAATAGTATGTCTGTCTAATATCTGGTTCACCTAGGTTATGCCTATGTTGTTCATCTTGGGTGGGAAACAAATAGTAAAGCAGTCATCATCTGTCTTTTTATTAAATTAAAGCAATCATTAGCCTATTATCATTATTTTTGGATCCATCCACTGGTTGTTACCATCACTCTAAATTTCTGCATGCTCTCCTTACATAATCTCACCATATTTTTTCCGAATGCATGTCAGATATTGTACACAGTCATGTTGAACATGTAGAGAAAAACAGAAGAGTTTTGCGCAGCAATACAATGTCATGCAGACATCGCTCCATGGTGGGTTCAATGGCAAACCCTCCCCACCCCTCTCCAGATTGTAATCCAAAGGAAGATATCTGTTCTGAGGCGGATTCAAACGCCGCTGACCACTCCTATTTACCCCCAAGGTGTTTGCTCTACCTTGGCATGATGATGTTAGTCATATCATGCATATGTTTCCTTGCAGTGCCTACTTTTGACATCATATATGTCATCTGCTTAGTTTAGACATGTTCTGTAATGCCACCTATTTAGTTTCTATATCATATATGGGAATTATGCAGTCTCATCTCTTTTAGCCAGCCATAATATATGTGAAATGTGCAATGCCATCCTGTTTAACTAGGCATCATATATTTGAATGAAATCTTGCCCATCTTTTTCTTCATTACATTTCCATTTGTTGACAATGTTTGTACATTAAACTACTCTTCCTGTGAATCAACCATTTGGGTGGGAGATGGAAAATCTGGAGTAAAAACAAGGCCTTCGGAGCAGACAGTGCTACCTATTGAAGCAGATCTCTTGTTGGGTCCTGATAGCTCCTCGGAGATGGATTCAGAGACAGATGACTAGTCCTATTCCCCCACTGAGGTGTATGCTCTAACTTGGCATGGTTATACTGCTCATATCATGCATATGGTGTCTTGCATTGCATAGTTTAGACATCATATACACAATATTCAACACCATGTTCTTAGTTCGGACATCATATCGAATGCCCTCTGTTTAGCATATAAATCACATATGTGAATTAAATGATGCAATCCTGATTACTTAGATAACATGTAGGTGAATTATGTCATGCGATCCTGTTTAGTTATTCATCATATCTTTGAATTATGTTATGCTATGCTATCCAGTTTAGATAGACATCATATATGTGAAATTATGTCATGCTATCCGTTATAGTTAAACAATATACATGTCAACTATTTCATGCCCTCTTTTTTCCACACTATCTATTGCATTTGTCTCTCATACAATGTCTATACATTCAACTATGTTTCTTGTTTATCAGCCATTTGAATTGGAGCAGGTGATGCCAGTATCTAGTGGACTAAAAGCACGGTCTTCAAATAAAACAGTGCTACCTCTTGGTGGAGATAGCACCCCGGTTGTACATGCACAAGAATCAGCCCTACCACACATAACCCAAACTCTCGCAGATTGTACCCCTACTATGATGGATAGAGAACCAGCTTGACCCAATCTAACCCCAACCCCAGCCGATAGTAACCCAGTTCCTGTTGACATAGCATCATCTCCACCACAGAGCTCCCAAACAAGAGCAGTTAGTAAGGCAGCTCCAGTGCCCAAAGGGCCAGTACTATCACGGCGAACCCCAACTCCACCAGTTAGTACGCCTATTCCTGTGGAGGAAGCACAACCAGCTAGTCGTAGTTTAGCATCTATCGCATTTGATGTTGTTAAATTGTATGTGCGTATATTCCCATCTTGGAAATATTATACTGAAGATGAAGGAAAATGCCAGTTGCAGGTGTTTGTCCAGGAGTTATGTGTAAGTAATGTTATTCATGGCAATTACTTTGCTTCGTCCCATACATCCTACCTCCATGATGGTTATAATACAACAAATTTTCCCATTCTTCTCTATAGAGAAGGACCGATTTCGAAACTCGGGATGAGGTAACCTGTGCTAATACCTCTTCTATCTTCAAGAATGCTTGGTGGCAGTATCAGAATTACCTGAAGAAAATGTAATTCACCGGCAAAGAAACTCATCAAATTCCCTTACGTTCTCCTGAGACACATTTACTGGACGATGACCCGGAATGCCTTGTTTTGTACTGGTCCCGAACCAAGAATGTGGTAAGGTCTATGAGCTCATTTTCTATTTTTAAGTATTACATTCTTGCGTCTTACTCTACTTTGTTCATGTAGAACAAGTGCCTAAACCTGAAGAACAACTGTTCTAATTTAAGATTCCATTGCTATCATAGTTCAAAAAAGTGCTAGGCGTTAATTGTGCGTTTTGCCACCGCCTTGCGCTTTATTGACCAAAGCGCATGCTTATGCGCAGTGCACAGATTAAGCGTAGTTATGCGCAATGCGTTTTGCCAACGCCTAGAGCCTAGGCGCGCTTAAGCGTTCGCTTAGGCGCGCCTTTTTTAACTATGATTGCTTTGCTCTTGTATCACTGTATTTACTCATACAAACTTATTTTTAAATTGAAGGATTGATGCGGAGCATCCTTCCATCATCCCCATGGACTCTACTTTGACCCCACTTGCTCCAAGAGGACCCCATGACAAGAGCCCTACCACGTGCCATCCAATCCGAGGTTAACTCTCTCCTTGTTGAACTTCCCTTTGACCCATTTGAGACATGGCTACTACCTCAAACAGAGACACTTTGTGTGCTCAGGTACCATGTAAGCAGCCAAGGAGAAGGAGTGGTGCAAGATGGACATCAAGATCAAGGAGGCATTCCACCCAGCCTGCAAGGACCGGTACAACCACCCAACCACCGCCTGAGCGGAACAACCGGCCAGCCACCGCCCAACAACCGGCCACCATTCTGTGATCAAGCGGTGCAAGGCCGGTACAGCACCGGTTCTACCGGTTTCTGCCCAAAGACCGGAACAACCGCCCCGACATCAGGTACAACCGCTGGATCCTTCGACGTCCACCTCCAGAAGCCAGCGCCCGACCTCCCAGCGGTAGTACCGCCTTCCTCGGCCGGAACTACCGCCCCTCATGAGCTCTCTGCGGTACTACCGGCCCCATGACCGGTACTACCGGCCTGCCTGCGTGCAGTGCGAGGGGTTTTCACCCCATGTATCCTCTCCCACTTACCCCTTCATGGCTTAGCACTATATATACTCGTCTCCTAGCTTCGTATTAGGGTTAGCGTTGATTTAGCTCAATTAGAGATAGAGCTTCGCTCATCCACCGGATCTCCTCCTCGTGAGAGACCACGGCCTTCTCGGAGAAGATCCTATTGGATTCAAGACCCCCTCGTGGGAAGATCCCCTCGTGGATTTCAAGGCCTCCTCACGGAGAAGAACGGTTCCTTTGTATCCTTACCTTTGTTGATTGTGGATCATATGTATCTCTTTGTGTTCGGTGATCTAGCACTTGTGTGATTGATCTCTTGTCGGTTGAGTGTTTCTCTCGTTCCTCCCCGTGTTTTCCTCGTGTTCTTCCGCGCGTTCTTCATGATTCCCTTAGGATCCACTCCAAACGTGAAAGATCGTCCACATAGGGTTCCTCCCTACATCATCTTGGTATCATGAGCCACGTTGATCACGTTTTTGGAGCCCCTACCCAGTGTTTTCTAGCTTGATTTTGTTGTTTTCGTCCTAAATCCGAAAATCCCCACCAAAAATAGCCCCCAAATTTTTTTGTGATTTGTTGGTTTGATGATGTTTTGTTGATTTTGATCCGTGGATTTGCTTGGTTTCAAGTGGATTTAGCATTCCCTCGAGTTTCCCCTCTTTCCATCCACGAAATCCACCCAAGTTTGCCCGAAATCATCCACTTCCGCCACAAAATCGCACCCCGTTTCGTTCTGTGTCGAATCCCGATACGAGCGGTACAACCCCCCCC
>NC_041387.1:388109955-388149765 GCF_002162155.2 Triticum dicoccoides
CCCCCGAGCGGTACCACAGCTGAGTTCCGCAAGCGGTACAACTGCCCGTCTGAGCAGTACTACCGCCCAGGCCAATTTCAGCATTCTGAGTCTCACCATTTTCAGCGTAACTTCCACATTCGGAGTCCGATTTTCGCGTTCTTTAGCTCGTTGAGAAGCTATTGACATCCCCCATCCTCCTCCACTTTCCTCTTCCACCATTGTTGCTTTTGGTCTTTGAGAATTTGAGTTGTGGTTCCCGTGTCCTATTGTGTTTCGGCTATATAGGTACGGTTCGACGTCAACATCACCACCGCTCATCTTCGCCAAGGACTCATCATCGTCAAGGACGGTAACCTCAACGACATCTTTGTCATCTCTCGCAATTGCATTGATAACCACATAGCCTTACTTTTGCGTTGCTTACCCATCGAGACTAGCCATTGAGTATTGCCGGCAACGTGACTTGTGCACATTAGTAATCATACTCCATAGCATACATACCATACCATAGTGGTGCATATCTTGGGATCCACTTGCCTATCACAAAGTTGTCATCGCATACACAATTGCTATCTTGGTTCGTGAAGTTTGCATAAGAAAAGAGCTCAAAAGTGAAGAGCCACCCAAGCTTTTAAGCAAAGAGGAAAGATAAGCAAAGAGCTTCTAAGCGAGAACCATAGCATCATACAACATTAAGATTGTCATATCCGATCATCTTGGATCATAGCACCCAAATATCATACATATAGCATACTTGGGATAGAGATCGTTGCATTTTCGCCTAGTAGGTTGTGCACAAGTTTGCGTATTCGCCTATTGTGCAATCGTGCTAGCGTCTCTCCAGTATTGTGCAACAAGAGCATTTCGTGGTTTCCACATTTTGGCTCACTTTTGGTTTGCACAATCCCACTTATCTATTTGTGTGTGTGTTTCCGTATACCTCTACTTGCTTGGTCTACTTGTTAGATTTGCGAATTTGCGAATCTTTTTCAACATCTTTGAGTCAAACTAACGATTGCAATCAATTTTGTGCCACCATCCTAACCAAGCTCCACCATAAGCTTTTACTTGTGTAGGTGTGAGAACCGACAAGAATTGGTACCAAAAGTGCTATTTCATTGTCCGCATTTGAGTGAACTTGATTCATCTTCAACATCGGTCAAGGTACATTTGGTACACGTTCTTTTCCTTCTACCACTTACATTTTGCTTGGTATGATGGATAGGCCAAGTTCTTCTACCACTCCACCTCTCATCGAGAACGGTGACGACATGTCATCATTCGTCACAAAGAGCCACCTCTTTGATGCTCAAAGGGCGTTACACCAAGAGCAACAAGCTATGAACGACCGCATCGACAACCTCGCCACCGACTTGCGACTCTCCGAGCAACGTACAAGAGACTACTTCGACAACAAGTTCGACTCTCACAAGCAAGAAAATGATGCAAGAATGGACAAGATCCGCGCCTTGATGAGGAACCGGCATCATTCCACTTCTTCCTCCTCAAGACGGAGCCGCTCGAGTCGACACTCCGATGACACCTTCTCCGGCTCAAGTACACCGTCATCGACCATTCTTCGACGAGCAGAGCGTCAAGACCGTCATGCATCTCGCAACCCGCTACATGACAAGCATCCACAAGAGTAAGTCGATGAGCAAGTCCCTCGTCCTCAATCACACCAAGTGGCTTTTGCTCAAGCTCAAGATCGGCAACGACTATGGCGCCAAGAAGAAGAACGAGTGCGTCTACACCAAGAAGAACAAGACGCCGAGGCTCAACGTCTTCAACAACAACAACGAGAAGCGCAAGCTCTTAAGGCGCAACGTGCCCTTCAAGAATCAAGTCGAGCAATGTCCAACCGCAAAACGGCGCAATCAAGAGGAACCTCTTCGAGAAGAAATCCAAGAGAGGAACTACCAACCGCGTGTGCAACGTCAAGATCCACAAGCACCTCAACTTCAAGCTCAACGAGAACAAGTTGACCATGGACTTCCTCCATGCCAAGAGCAACATGAGGATGATTACCCTCCACGTCAAGGGCATCATCATCACCATCGCCAACAACACAATGAAGAGCAACGCTATGGCAAGCTCAAATTCACAATGCCCAAGTTTAATGGAAGCAATGATCCCGAAGAATACCTCTCATGGGCATTGAAGGTCGACAAAATCTTTCGTTTGCACAACTATGAGGAAGAGAAGAAGATCACTATGGCATCACTTGAGTTCCAAGACTATGTGCTCATATGGTGGGAACAAGTCCTTGAGCGTCGGCAAGCAAGAGGTGAACCTCCAATCACCACTTGGGCTCAAATGAAGGATGTCATGCGAGCATGTTTTGTGCCAACCTACTACAACCGTGATCTTTTCAAGAAGCTACAACTCCTCAAGCAAGGAACAAAGAGTGTTGAAGAATACTACAAGGAAATGGAGATTGCCATGATTCGAGCCAATGTCACGAAGGATGATGAGCAAACAATGGCACGATTCTTGAATGGACTCAATCATCCCATCAAGAAGATCGCTGACTTCCAACCCTACTCCAACCTCATTGAGCTCGTGCATCAAGCTACAAAGGCGGAACGTCAAGTGCAAGATGACTTCAAGTACGCCAAGTACTCATCCAAGACATACGGCTTCTCCAACAATCAAGCTTCAACAACTCCTCCAACATCTACGTCAACCAAGCCTTCTCCAAGCAATGACGACAAGTCAAGTTACAAGAAAACTTCATCAAGTTCAAGTCGTCTTCCTCCTAATACAAGCAACTTCAAGACGCGCGCTTCATCATCTACTCCAACCGATGAGACCGTCAAGACAAGCTCCTTCAAGTGTTTCACTTGCGGCGGCCGAGGCCACAAGTGCTATCAATGCATGAACAAGCGCACCATAATCCTCAACGAAGATGGCACATATGACTCCATGAGTGAAGAGGATATGGAAGCCCTTGAGCAAGTGACCATGCACCGGCGCGTGAACGAGGATGAAGATGATCAAGTCTTTTGTGATGAGGATTCGAGCCCCGCTCTCGTTGTCTCCAAAGTCTTGACACTTCAACATCAACAAGAAGAAGACCAACGATGCCACATCTTCCACACTAAGGCCGGCATCAATGGAAGGTCCGTCAAGGTCATCATCGATGGAGGTAGTTGTCACAACTTGGCAAGTGAAGAACTATGCTCCAAACTTCAATTGGTCAAGAAGAAGCACCCGCACCCCTACAAGGATCAATGGCTAAGTGACTCCGGCACTATACGAGTCGCGCATACGGTCCAAGTCTCCTTCAAAATCAGTGCATATGAGGACACTTTGGAGTGTGATGTGGTCCCAATGACCGTTTGCCACCTCCTTCTTGGTCGACCATGGCAATTCGACCGTGGTGTCATCCACGATGGGCGAACCAATCACTATAGCTTCAAGATGAAAGGGAAGGAGTATGTGCTACGACCTATGTCTCCTAGTCAAGTGATAGCCGACAAGCAAGCCACCCACCATGGAGAGAAGAGTGAGAAAGTGACCCACCCAAAAGTGAATGAGAGCCACAAGCCAAATATGAGCGCCTCTTCGCCTAGAGAGAAAAACCTCATCCTATTTGCCACCAAAAGTGAGATAAGAGAAGTGTGTGAGAACCCATCGAATGTGATGCACTTCGTCCTTGTGTGCAAAGATGGAGAGCCAACAACTAACACCTCTCACGAGTTACCTTTAGTGTTTCAGTCTCTTTTGCAGGAATTCAAAGATGTCTTCCCCGATGATCTACCTCCGGGTCTACCTCCTCTACGAGGCATTGAGCATCGAATCAACCTCATCCCCGGAGCGCCACTTCCAAAGAAAGCCCCATACCGTGTCAATCCTAAAGAAACCAAGGAGATTCAATGACAAGTACAACAACTCATCGACAACGGTCATGTACGTGAAAGCTTAAGCTCATGTGTCGTTCCCGTTATACTTGTGCCTAAACCCGATGGCAGTTTTCGCTTGTGTTCCGATTGTAGACCCATAAACGCCATTACCGTTCGTTATAGGCACCCCATTCCTCGATTAGATGATATGCTTGATGAACTTAGCGGAGCCAACTTTTTTTCCAAAATTGACCTTAAAAGTGGCTATTATCAAATCCGCATTCAAGAAGGTGATGAATGGAAAACCGCTTTCAAAACAAAATTTGGCTTATATGAGTGGTTAGTGATGCCTATTGGTTTGTCAGAAGCACCCGGAACTTTCATGCGTCTTATGCATCATGTGCTTAGACCTTACATTGGAGTCTTCGTTGTGGTTTACTTTGATGATATCCTTGTGTTTAGCAAAACCATGAAAGAGCACATTAATCATGTTAAATCTGTGTTGCAAACCCTCCGAAAGGAAAGCCTTTATGCGAATTTGAAAAAATGCACTTTTGGCATTGACAAAGTGGTTTTCTTGGGTTTTGTTGTCTCTTCCAAGGGTGTCCATGTTGATGAAACTAAGATTCAAGCGATTAAAACTTGGCCCCAACCAACCAATTTGCAACAAGTGAGAAGTTTTCTTGGTCTTGCAGGATTTTACCGCCGCTTTGTGAAAAACTTTAGCACAATTGCTGCTCCTTTACATGCTTTGAGTAAGAAGAATGCTCCTTTTGTTTGGGGATCTTTGCAATCCAGCGCTTTTGATGAGCTCAAGTCTTTGCTTACTCATGCTCCGATTCTTGCTTTGCCCAATTTTGACAAAACTTTTGAGGTTCATTGTGATGCAAGTGGTACCGGAATTGGCGGAGCTTTGATGCAAGAAAAACGAGCCATTGCTTATTTTAGTGAAAAACTCTCTCGTCCTCAACTTAATTATCCCATCTATGACAAAGAATTGTATGCTTTAGTGCGTGTGCTACATGTTTGGGAACATTATCTTAGACCTCATGAGTTTGTCATCCATACCGATCATGAAACGTTTAAGTACTTAAAAGGTCATACTAAATTGAACAAGCATCATGCCAAATGGAGTGAATTCATTGAATCTTTTCCTTATGTGATCAAGTACATTAAGGGTAAAGAAAATGTTGTTGCGGATGCACTTTCACGCATATGCATGCTTGTCACTCAACTTGAGTTGAATGTTATTGGTTTTGAGCATATAAAAGACTTGTATGAGCATGATCATTCTTTTGCTATTCCTTATGCTAAGTGTTTGACACACACATCTTGGGAACGATATTACATAAAGGATGATTATCTTATGAAAGCTAACAGACATTGCATTCCCGAGTCTTCTCTTCGTCTGCTACTTTTGCAAGAGGCTAATGGAGGTGGACTTATGGGACACTTTGGACGCGACAAGACTTTCGCCACGCTCTCCAAGAACTACTTTTGGCCCAAGATGTTTCGTGATGTCTCACGCTTCACCAACCGTTGCTCTACATGTCGCAAAGCTAATTCAAAAGCTCAATCCCATGGTCTTTACTTGCCCCTTCCTATTCCTTATCAACCTTGGGAAGACATTAGCATGGATTTTGTACTTGGTTTGCCTAGAACTCAAAATGGCAAGGATTTCGTCTTTGTTGTTGTGGACAGATTTTCTAAGATGGCACATTTCATTCCTTGCAACAAGATAGACGATGCTTCACATATTGCCAATCTCTTTTGTGGGGAAATCTTGCGACTTCATGGATTGCCAAAGACGATTGTCTCGGATCGTGATGTCAAGTTCTTGAGTTACTTTTGGAAGACCCTATGCGCTAAGCTCGGAATCAAGCTATTGTTCTCTTTGGCATACCATCCTCAAACCGACGGCCCAACGAAGGTGACAAACCGCACACTCTCCACTCTACTTCGCGTGTTGATCAGGAAGAACATCAAGGAGTGGGAGGTGTGTCTACCCATCGCCGAGTACGCCTACAACCAGGCAAGACATTCCACGACCGGCAAGTCCCCTTTCGAGGTCGTCTATGGCTTCAACCCTTTGTCCCCATTGGACATTCTACCTGTACAAGAGCGAACCAACCTCGACGCAAGTGCTCGTGCAAGCTACATCAAGAAGATGCATGAAGATACAAGGCACACCATCAAGCGCCAAGTACAACAACTAGCGACCAAGCTCAACATCAACAAGCAACCCATGGTATTCAACATTGGTGATCTAGTGTGGTTATATCTTCGCAAGGACCGCTTCCCCAACGAACGCAAGTCCAAGCTTCTACCTCGAGCCGACGGACCCTTCAAGGTGCTAGCACGCTACAACAACAACGCCTACAAGATTGAACTCCCACGAGACAAGTACACCGTCAGCGACATCTTCAACGTCAAAGACCTCTCGCCTTTCCATGGTGATGAAGATTTTGATCCGAGGTCGGATCTTTCCCAAGGGAGGGGAGATGATGCGGAGCATCCTTCCATCATCCCCATGGACTCTACTTCGACCCCACTTGCTCCAAGAGGACCCATGACAAGAGCCCGAGCACGTGCCATCCAATCCGAGGTTAACTCTCTCCTTGTTGAACTTCCCTTTGACCCATTTGAGACATGGCTACTACCTTAAACAGAGACACTTTGTGTGCTTAGGTACCATGTAAGCAGCCAAGGAGAAGGAGTGGTGCAAGATGGACATCAAGATCAAGGAGGCATTCCACCTAGCCTGGAAGGACCAGTACAACCGTCCAACCACCGCCTGAGTGGAACAACCGGCCAGCCACCGCCCAACAACCGTCCACCATTCTGTGATCAAGCGGTGCAAGGCCGGTACAGCACCGGTTCTACCGGTTTCTGCCCAAAGACCGGAACAACCGCCCCGACATCCGGTACAACCGCTGGATCCTTTGACGCCCACCTCTAGAAGCCAGCACCCGACCTCCCAGTGGTAGTACCGCCTTCCTTGGCCGGAACTACCGCCCCTCATGAGATCTCTGCGGTACTACCGGCCCCATGACCGGTACTACCGGCCTGCCTGCGCACAGTGCGAGGGGTCTTCACCCCATGTATCCTCTCCCACTTACCCCTTCATGGCTTAGCACTATATATACTCGTCTCCTAGCTTCGTATTAGGGTTAGCGTTGATTTAGCTCAATTAGAGATAGAGCTTCGCTCATCCACCAGATCTCCTCCTCATGAGAGACCGCGGCCTCCTCGGAGAAGATCCTATCGGATTCAAGACCCCCTCGTGGGAAGATCCCCTCGTGGATTTCAAGGCCTCCTCATGGAGAAGAACGGTTCCTTTGTATCCTTACCTTTGTTGATTGTGGATCATATGTATCTCTTTGTGTTCGGTGATCTAGCACTTGTGTGATTGATCTCTTGTCGGTTGCGTGTTTCTCTCGTTCCTCCCCGTGTTTTCCTCGTGTTCTTCCGCACGTTCTTCGTGATTCCCCGTAGGATCCACTCCAAATGTGAAAGATCGTCCACATAGGGTTCCGCCCTACATCAAGGATCCAATCGAAACTCCAATGGCAAAGCAGGTATGTTCACGTATGTTTCTTTAACAGGTTTTCTCTTATCAATACCTTTGTTGATTTCAATTTCAATTGTGTACACAATTGACTTTCATATCATGCACATTACTAGCATCACAACAGAGCCAATAGTGTTGTTGTACATGTAGACCCGTGGTACCCATCTGAAATCTTGTTGTGCCGTGTAGTTTCCCATGCTTTGTATTCTTTCACTGTTGCTTTGTCTTGAACTGATATGATTTGAACCGTGTCTCTATTTTGATTTGGCAAGGCAATGCAGTGACCATAGGACATAGATATATGTTTGTTTGATGATTTTATTATGTACTAGTACTTCGCAATAGAAGACTTGGTAGTTTAATCATGTCCACCTTACTAATGAACTGGTTAACCGAAATGAATTTCATATACTAGTACATGCTAAACTTGTTATGTGTCTGCTTGTTTCTTCTTTTAGAATGCTGACAGGATATTGGGGAAGAGTGCCTTATTAAGCAATGGTAAAGGAAGTAATGCAGATAAGGTTCAGGATAGTGACACATCCTTGTTGGTCTCCAACAAAGCTGATAAAACAGCTAAGGAAGACTATCTTGAAGACAGCGAGACAACCCCAAAGTCCTGTCTTGGTTTAGTGTTCGAGTTATTGTCCACTACCGCTTGCAAAAGCTATTCAAACTCACTGTCTGAATCAGTTCGGTTTCTTGAGTCTCAACTACAAGCTGAAAGACATCGATCAGCTGTGTTGCGACAAGAAGCGGAAGGACTGCGGAAGTCCCTGGAGCATTCAGATGCATACTTTCTGGTGCAACAGCAAGCGTTGGAGGATTTTAGCGCCAAACAGGACAAAGCTAATAAGCTTGCTAAGCTTATTGCCAGCATGGTGGATACCCAGGATAACGTTTCTTGAGCTCTTCTGAAGTTGTTTCAGTTATGCTCTTATTTTGCTGCCACGTTTATTTGCACTGGTGGCCAATTTTGACGGCCAGTTTATGTAATATTTTGCTTTGTTCCCTATATTTGCACTGGTGGCGAACTTTGATTCCCAGTGGATGTAATATGTGTAATAGCGGTAATAGGCTAGCGTTAATTGCTTGCTTATTTATTTCCTTATTGCTTGTTTAGTTGTTTGCTTGTAGTCACTACAATTCTTTTTCTGTGTTTTTCTAGTGGCCATAATAGCCTATTTTTGGTAACTAGGCCAAAATAATCATGGCAACACACGGACTATTGTAGCCATGGGCCTCCTGCAGGCCGTATGATCCATGGGCCTTCTTCCGGCCGTAGGATCCATTGGCCTTCTGTACGGGCCGTAGGATCCATTGGCCTTCTATATGGGCCTTAGGATTCATGGTCCTTCTACGGGCCGTAGGGTCCATGGGCCTTCTACGGGTCGTATGATCCATGGGCCTTCTATGGGACGTACGATCCATGGGCCTCATACGGGCCGTAGGATCCATGGGCCTTCTGCGGGGCGTATCATCATTTCACCAATCATGGGCCGTACTATTTGTGCACCATAACGGGTTGTTAATAGGCCGAATTTGATAACTCTATGAAAACAGCCCAAAGGTTTTTTTTACATGAGAACGGCCCAACCTATTAACGGTCCACAAACGGGCCGACTGTAACGACGAGCTGAATTTGGCCCACAAGCAAAAAATGACAGTAACGGGCCGTATGTAACCGAATGCTGCAAATGAGCCCAGCAATCAATGGGCCCTGAGAAGGCCGAAAGATAACTTGGGCTGGAAACGGCCCAATGGAATAACGGGCCGTTAATGGGTGTAAAGTGATACACTGTTCATTATGGGCCAGTTTCACGACGGGCCATTAATGGGCCAAGAGTTACAACGGGCCTCATATGGGCCGAAAAAAGTCATGGGCCACACATGGGCCGGAAGTTAAAACGGGATGGAATCATATTGGATGACCCAGATGACACTACTAAGCCTAATTCAGAGAGGTCGTAACGGGCCCTGGGTTAGCGGGTTGTAAATGGGCTATATGTGAACAGGCCGTTAACAGGCTTTCCATGGGCCGGCCCGCCACCTTTTAACCAAGTCAAACGGGATGGCCTTTTCACAGGAATGGGCCTCTGTTGGGTCGTGCCACGTGTCACCGTATCATAGGCGCCTTCGGTCCAATGAGTGGATGACATCTGTCCCAACGGTGAGCCGACATGTGTTTGCTCCAGCCAATGATGATTTTACACATGGAAAATCCCCATTGGTCGGGGTTGTTAACGGGTTATCAGATCCAAAACTGGACCCATTAGCTTAATGGCGTTACGTTACGGTGGATGCCACGTGTTGGTCACCCTTGAAGAAAGCACTTCTGTGACGCGCGATTTATCGTTAAGGAAGTGGACACTTCCGTGATGACAATTTTGGTAATGTCATGGAACACTTCTACGACAACACAGGTATGACTATCTTGATTCTGTCATAAAATCGTCATGGATGTACATGCATGACAAAAATGCAACCTACTATGACAAACACGTATCATCATGGAAGTGTATTTTTTTGTAGTGATTGCACTGGTATCACCATCTCTTCGCCGAACTAGTGCACCTATACAATTTACCATTGTATTGGGTGTGTTGGGGAAACAAGAGACTCTTTGTTATTTGGTTGCAGGGTTGTTTGAGAGAGACCACCTCCTACGCGTCCCATGGATTGATAAACCTTAGGTCATCCACTTGAGGGAAATTTTCTACTATCCGACAAACCTCTGCACTTGGAGGCCCGACAACGTCTACAAGAAGAAGGTTGCGTAGTAGACATCAACCCGCCGAGGACGGCCATGACGGCGTGGGGTGTTGGTGCCGCGAAGCGTTCGATGAACAGGCCACACAGCTCTTCCCAGGAAGCCACCAATGACTCCGGCAGAATGAGTAACAAAGCGCGTGGCATATCTGCGAGAGCCATAGGGAGTCAATTCGCCATGACCTTGTCGCTGCCACCGGCTTCCCTGATGGCCTCTGCGTATGCCTGGATGAACTCCACGGGATCCGCCATGCCATCGAATTGTGGCGACAACCCTAGCTTCAATTTTGGCGGCTGAGGGAGTCCTGGATTAGGGGGTGTCCGGATGGCCGGACTAAGACCTTTGACCGGACTCCCGGACTATGAAGATACAAGATTGAAGACTCCGTCCCGTGTCCGGATGGGACTTTCCTTGGCATGGAAGGCAATCTTGGCGATATGATATGAAAATCTCCTCCCATTGTAACCGACTCTGTGTAACCCTAGCCCTCTCCGGTGTCTATATAAACCGGAGGGGTTTAGTCCATAGGACGAACAACAATCATACCATAGGCTAGCTTCTAGGGTTTAGCCACTCCGATCTCGTGGTAGATCTACTCTTGTACTACCCATATCATCAATATTAATCAAGAAGGAGTAGGGTTTTACCTCCATCGAGAGGGCCCGAACATGGGTAAAAACATCATGTCCCTTGTCTCCTGTTACCATCCGCCTAGACGCACAGTTCGGGACCCCCTACCCGAGATCCACCGGTTTTGACACCGACATTGGTGCTTTCATTGAGAGTTCCTCTGTGTCGTCACCGTCAGGAAGGATGCCGCACCCCGTCTTTAAAGACGGCGCCGTTGCTAAAGGAGCTTTGGCTGTCGGCCAAACTCTCCGACTAGGAA
Organism: Triticum dicoccoides; assembly: GCF_002162155.2. Lineage (NCBI taxonomy): Eukaryota > Viridiplantae > Streptophyta > Magnoliopsida > Poales > Poaceae > Triticum > Triticum dicoccoides. Next base: position 388,121,013 of record NC_041387.1, read on the forward strand.
GGTTTTTGATGACCGCCTGTTCGGCCGCCGTGCCGACGATGACCTCTCGGGCCATCGAAAGCAATCTTCACATCAGCTCGGAGCTTGCCGAGTAGTTAGATCCGATGGAGCTCCTCTCCCTGAACGAGCTCTTGGATCGCATTGCGGCCCTGGGAGTCGCTACAGATTACGGCCAGATTGGGCTTAAACCCGATCAGAGAGAGATCGACTCTCCCCAGGTCACCCATCACGTCGAAGTGGTGGAAGAACAATGTGGCGAGTCTTCGCCCGCCCTAAGGACTAGATGTGTCCGGATTCCCGATCCCTCCAAGCAGGACACCCATGGAGGGGAGGATGCCGCCCAAACCTTGAACCTAAAGTCAGGCAGCAGGCCTGATTCATTGAATAATGTCCAAGAAAGCAAGCTTCCGAATTCAGAAACCTCTTGGCCCCTGAATCTTACATCGAGCAAGGTTTCGGATTTAAATCCACCCGCCCACCCAACTATGCGGGATTTATCCCAAATACGGCAAGAGCCCGGGGAAACAGTACACCACTACTGGGCCAGATTCCTCCTGGCTATGAACAGGATAAAGGACTGCCGCGAGAAAGAAGCAATTTCACTCTTCTGTAACAACTGCATAGACATCGGAATCCTCAACGCCATAAGTCGCCGTGAAATTACACGATTCGCCGACTTGACATCCATAGTACAAAAGTACTGTGCGACTGAAAGCGTTCGGAAAACCAAAGATAAATTCTGGGACAATCCGGCCCCCAATACAACACGAGTCCGAAACAAAAGGGCGCATTATCGCCAGGCATCTGAGCCAAACATCAAAAAACAAAAACCCTCTACAAGGCACGGGACCGTACTGGAGGGATGGCTCAATGGACCCTGTAAAATTCATAATTCAGGGGAAGCCACACCAACTCACAGCCTTAGAGCATGTTGGATACTCTGGCAGGTGGCCCGAAGTGGCGAGGAGCTTCTAACTCCAGCACCCGAAGAATACCTCCCCAGTACGGTGTCGACAGTCTTTGAGACCTTCACATCAAACAATGCGTGGAAACGAACGCTCTGCAACCTTGCCGAGGTCTACCAAGTAGCAACAATAAACCCATGGAGTGACACGGCTATTACCTTTAATGCCAGTGACGAACCTAAATTCCGGACAGCCCGAGCACCAGCCGCATTGGTCCTCAGTCCGATAGTGGACGGCTTCCGACTTACAAAGGTACTCATGGATGGTGGTAGCGGACTCAACCTCATCTACGAGGAAACCCTGCGAAAAATGGAAATTGACTGGAGCCGCATTGAGCGAAGCAACACAACCTTTAGAGGAATAATTCCAAGCCGGGAAGCGTGCTGTTCAGGAAAAATCACACTGGATGTGGTGTTCGGCACACCGAATAATTACAGATCCGAGGAGGTCACGTTTCAAGTGGCCCCGTTCAGCAGCGGATACCACGCTCTGCTAGGGCGAGAAGCATTTACAATTTTCCAAGCCATACCCCATTACGGGTACATGAAGCTCAAAATGCCTGGACCCAACGGAATCATCACTCTCGCAAGTGATCCGGACATAGTGCTCCGCGCCGAAAACAAGACAGTCGCACTGGCCCTGGAGGCATTATCCGTGGCCCTAGCGGCCAAGGAACTAACTGCGTTGCGCTCCATGGTGGACAAGGACGATGTGATACTAGACAAGAGATCCAAGTCCACCTCTTTCAAACCAGTGGACGAAATAGTCAAATTCCAAGTCCATCCAACTGACCCTACAAAAACGGCCTCCATCGGGGCACAAGTAAAACCCGATGTAGACGCCGCACTCAGAGACTTCCTGCGAGAAAATTGGGACATTTTCGCCTGGCACCCCTCAGATATGCCAGGAATCCCACGCAGGCTGGCTGAGCATAGCCTGAACATCCTAAAAGGGTTTAAACCCGTCAAGCAGACTCTACAGCGTTTTGCCGAACCCAAGAGACAAGCCATGGGAGAGGAGCTAGCAAAACTGCTGGAAGCCAGATTCATCAGAGACATAAAACATCCGGACTGGCTAGCAAACCTGGTGATGGTAACAAAGAAGGACAAATCTTGGCGCCTATGTGTTGATTTCAAAGACCTAAATAAGGCATGTCCAAAGGACCCTTTCCCACTCCCCCGAATTGATCAAATCATCGACGCCACCGCAGGACACGACTCATTGTGTTTCCTCGATGCATACTCTGGCTACCACCAAATCAAGATGGCAGAGTCAGACCAAGCCGCAACGGCATTCATCACCCCATACGGCCCATTCTGCTTCAACACGATGCCCTTCGGGCTCAAAAATGCCGGCGCAACATATCAACGCATGATTCAGACATGTCTGGCCAACCAGATCGGCAAAACAGTTGAAGCATACGTAGATGACATGGTCGTCAAAACAAAACACGTCGATACTCTAGTAGACGACTTGAGGCTCACGTTCGACAATCTCCGAACATATGACATTAAGCTCAACCCAGAAAAATGCGTTTTCGGCGTACCAGCCGGAAAGCTCTTGGGCTTCATCGTATCCGGTAGAGGAATTGAAGCAAACCCAGCCAAGATCCGAGCTCTGTCACAATTGGATACCCCAAAGGACCTCAAACAAATACAAAAATTGACAGGATGCGTGGCGGCTCTAAGCCGCTTTATCTCCCGCTTAGGAGAAAAGGCATTACCCCTCTATCGCCTCCTGCAGCGCACCGAACACTTCGAGTGGACGGATGCCGCCATGGCCGGACTCGAAGAAATAAAAGCCATACTGGCAACAAATCTGGTCCTGGCCGCACCCAACACGGGCGAACCAATGCTATTATACATCACGGCAACCCATCAAGTTGTAAGCGCGGTGCTCATCGTCGAACGAGAAGCGGACGGACACAAGTTCCCCCTCCAAAAACCAGTGTACTACGTGTCCACTATACTAACTCCATGCAAGTCACGGTACCCGCATTATCAAAAGATAGCGTACGCGATGTTCATGGCATCCCGGAAGTTGCGACACTACTTTCAAGAGTGCTCAATAACAGTGGCATCCGAAGTACCCCTTAATGATATTATAAACAACCGCGACGCAACGGGCCGGATTGCCAAATGTGCCATCGAGCTCCTCCCGTTCGACATAACTTACAAGCCAAGGCGAGCTATTAAGTCGCAGGTTTTGGCCGACTTCATCGCCGAATGGACTGAAGCCGAACTCCCTAAAGAGTACGGCGCATACGCCAACTGGATCATGCACTTCGACGGCTCCAAAATGTTGGCTGGCCTGGGGGCTGGCGTCGTTCTGACGTCCCCAACCGGAGATACAGTCCAATACGTACTTCAGATAATGTACACAGATTCCAACAACGCACCTGAATACGAGGCCCTTTTACATGGTCTCCGGATGGCATTCTCCATGGGCATTCAGCGCCTAGAGGTCCGCGGGGATTCAAACTTCGCAATATCCCAAATAAATGGAGACTTCGACGCCAAGGATCCGAAAATGGCAGCTTACTGCAACACCATCTTAAGCATGTCAGCTCGGTTTGAGGGGATCGAATTTCATCACATAGCCCGGGAAAATAACCAAGCAGCAGACGTGTTGGCCCGCATTGGCGCCAAGCGCGAGGCCGTCCCTCCCAACATCTTCCTAGAGAGGCTGTTCAAGCCATCCGTATCATGGGAAGGAGAATCCGGAAACAATAGCCCGGACACAACCACACTGTCCCTCACCGAACATTCTGACACAGTTGGGGGCTCCGCCAACGAAACAACGCCGTCAGCCCACGCAATAATGGCAGTCATTGCCCCTTGGACAGAACCATTACTAGCCTACCTAACTAAGCAGGAACTTCCCGAGGACCAAAACAAGGCCCGCTGCATAGTGCGGCGATCTAAAGCCTACAAAGTCGACGAGGGAGAGCTTTACAAGAAAAGCACAACTGGAGTCCTTCAAAGGTGTATCTCCAAACCGGAAGGGCGAGACCTTTTGGCTGAAATTCGTGTCGGACTCGGCGAGCACCACGCCGCAGCCCGGGCCCTTGTAAGCAAGGCCTTCCGTATCGGATTTTATTGGCCAACGGCCCGGGCAGACGCTCAGGACTTAGTGCAACGATGTGTTGGTTGCCAGTTATTCGCCAACCAAAGCCACTTGCCGCCTACTGCCCTACAAACTATACCCATTACCTGGCCTTTTGCAGTCTGGGGGCTTGACATGGTCGGACCCCTTAAAGGAGGAACCCACAAGCAAAAATATCTACTGGTCATGGTGGACAAATTCACCAAATGGATAGAAGCCAAGCCTGTAAAGACGGCCGAATCCGGACTAGTGATAGACTTCATATCGGGGGTCATACACCGTTACGGCGTCCCCCACAGCATCATAACCGACAACGGCACAAACTTCACGGCTGATGAAGTCAAACTTTGGTGCCAAAACATGGGCATCAAGCTCGACTACGCTTCAGTCTATCACCCTCAAACTAACGGTCAAGTCGAACGGGCCAATGGTCTCATTATGAGCGGCATCAAACCCAGACTAGTGCGATCCCTCAAGGAATCTAACACGCACTGGGTAGAGGAGCTTGACTCCGTACTCTGGGGGCTGCGGACCACGCCGAATCGCACTACCGGATTCACACCATTTTTTATGGTATACGGCGCAGAGGCAGTACTGCCATGCGACATAATCCATGACTCACCTCGAGTGCGCATGTACGAAGAAAGAGAAGCCGAGCTCGATCGGCAGGACAGCTTGGACGCATTGGAAGAGGAGCGCGATGTGGCAAAAGCTCGTTCCGCATTCTATCAACAGCAGGCTCGAAGATACCAAAGCAGAGAAGTACGGGCCAAAACTTATAATGTTGGCGAACTAGTTCTACGCCTGCCGGACAAGAAAAAGGATAAATTAAAGCCCAAATGGGAGGGCCCCTTCATAATCGACCAAGTACTGACCGGCGGAGCGTACCGTCTGTGAAACGCATCGGATAACCGACTCGAGCCGAACCCATGGAACGCAGCACGCGTACGAAGATTCTACGCCTAGCACCGGACTCCGTGTTCGTTTCCTTCCTCTGTCCCTTTGTTTTATTTTTATTTTTATTTTTATTGGCTGTCCAGGATTTTGTTCCTTCTCCCTACCCTTTTTCTTCTCCCAAGCCCTTAGGGGCTTGCCTGTGCATTGTTCGCACATACCTGATGCGCTACCCATGCTCATAATACCTGGGGGCTTCTTTACCAAGAAGTTTATATAAAATGGGCCTCATGCCCAAATCATGTGTGACACTTCCGCATGAACCTTTTATACACCATTATATGCATCGATATGACTTAAGTTTTGGCCAAGCTGGGTTGCCTGGCTCTTGTGCTTACCCCTACGTTCCTGTTCGTTCGGCTAGGTGGTAAAGGGAGCACCTCTGTGATTGTTACTGCCGGGTGAGCCGGATGTGTACCCCAGACTGGGTGAAGCCGAAAGCTATCGTTCTTAAGGGAATATTCGGTCGGTGAACTAAAAGATGATCTTTCGTATTTATTCATCTGCCCCCAGATGCTTTTCTGCTCTTTCTGGCAGTTCGGACATGCACTTTAGGGCATGCCTCCCAGGGAAAGGAACCCCTAACGGAACTATTCTCCTTGGAAGATGTTTCTTACTAACCATGTAATATAACATAACTAGTTGGGCACTTGTCTGCTAAAGCACTTATGACCCCTATGCCTTATCTCCATGCATGCCTCGGTTCTTACATAATCGAGAGGGTATTTGGACACACTCCAGACTATAGGGTCCAGAGGTCGAAGTGAAAAGGTCCGCAATGACAAACGATCTACAATCCGGCTAGAAGGCATTTTTATGTCATTTTAAATTACAGAGTCAATCCGACTCGGCATATTCTTCTTCAATACCATCCAACAGGCGGTCTAATTTACAGTCCTGTTGGGAATACTTTGCAGCCAGCTCCACCTGGCCAAATGCTAAGCTGACTGCGATCTCCTTTCCATCCGGACCTATAGGGCCGACCTCGGCCATGTGGTTTGGGTCAGCCTTCGTGTACCGAGTCTTCACCATGGCCCAGGCTTCCCTGGCACCTTGATGGCAAGCCGATATCTTCCACAACCGGAAGTGCTGCCGCACTCCCTCCAGCTTCTTTGTAAGCTCCTCAAGGCCTTCGGGCACGGAGAGGGACGGCCACATAGCCTGGATGACGCTTTGCATTGCCTGCCGAACTCGTTCGTGTAGTTGCAACAGCTCGGGAAGAAGGTCTCCCGTTGAACCGGGCATTTCCTCCGCAGGACAACCTGTCAGCAGACCTACAGACATAGCTCTGTCAATCGACTTCCTCGCCGAATTCTTTTTTTGAAGATTCGTTCAAGCACTTACTAAAAATGCCGCGTCGAAGTCGCCGATTCTCCTTCACGGCAGAAGACAGCTGAATACGAACATCTTTCAGTTCCTCACCCGGCTGGGTATTGGCGTCTTGAAGCTTGTTCTTCTCTTGCCTCACCCTCGTCAGCATGCTCTCTCCAGCCTTTAGTTGGCATAGGAGTTGTTACTTGTACGGATTTACTCCGGCTCCATCTACACTATTATCGTCAGGGTTGCACACCTGCCGCATTTCAAAACGGAATTATCTTTCGAAGCATATATTACCTGCGGGCGTACCCTTGGCATTTTCTGAAGTGGCCAGTGCGGCCTCGAGCTGGGCCTTGCACTCTTCAAGCTCCTGGGACAGTTGCGTATTCTTCTTTGTAAGACACTGCATAGCACATGATCCTTAAAATAGTTATCTTCACTGTTTCAAGTCTCGGGGGCTATTGACATATATAACCTTCAATTCTACTCACCTGTATGTCTTTTACATACTGCTCCGTGGCTCTGGCTAGACCATTTTGAGCAGCACGGAGATACGCATCTCCTGTATTAAAGGCGTCCAACGCCTCTGGGGAAAAGCACGCGTCACGAAGAACAGTCCAGCGACGCCTGTGGTTCAGGGCGCTCTCCACCTCTGAATTGGTGGCAGAAAGCCCGTCGGCATCCTCTGTCGGAGGAGCGCCCGAGGCGCGCCCCGTGTCCGTCTCCGCTTCCGGACCCGGCCTTGAACCTTGGCCGGCGGACATAGTCCGGCGGGCTCTCTTCTTTCTAAGAAAATCATGAGCATTAGTAAGACTCAAGGGCATAAACCCTAGGCATTAAATTCGCATGTTGTACCGTTGCGCCGGAATCTCGATCTGGTCCGCACTTCTTTTTGGCCCGCCTGGCTTTAGCGGCCCTTGTTGGCTGCCCACCGTGGGCTCGGCCTTTCGCCTCAAGGATTTACCCTGCGAAATGCTATTAGTTTACGGCATGCAAGATAAAGCATGAGAATACTGGGACTTCGGTCTTAGTTACCTTTGAGGCTGGAAGTAGTCCGGGATAGTCGGCCGTGATGGACACTAAGGAGTTGTCCTTGCTCAATTGATGAAATACTCCATCAATTAACTCCACACATAAGTCCGGATCTTCTTGGGAGTCCGGATCGAGGGACCGTTCCGGGTCCTCGGGTTGTGGAGCAGGGTTGTTTATTTCCTTCACAGCCTGGCGCAGCTCCTGTGTTTAAACATTACTAGACTAAGTACTCAACTACGGGAATCTCAAAAGCGGATAGGCAAGTGAAAGTGTCCGCTCACCCAACTAGGTGGATTGTACATGGAGAATCCGCCCTCCGGGTTGACACGGAGGAATTCTTCTTCTTCTCCCTTGTACAAAGCGGATAAGATTCTCGTTAAAGTGGCGGCCGAATCTGGCCCCTTGCAACCGCACCGGGTGGCGTCATCCTCCCCGTTGAAATCCCACATGGGGTGGCCTTTGTATTGAAGCAGTTGCACCCCTCGCGTAATGCATATGGCCATGACCTTGATCATGGTCAGTCCAGAATGAGCCAACAACCTTATCCGGCTCATCAGGTACAGGACGTCCCTGTCAGCTTCCCTCTGAGGGTTCCACGGGCGCCAACTCAGGCGCTTCTTCAACAGGGCATTATTGAACTCGGGGAGGCCGATCCGTACAGGGTCCGGCAGGGGGACGTCATCTATATAAAACCACTCCGAGGGCCAGTCTTTGGACGCCCTCTTTGGGGTACCGGATAGATATCCGGTCCCGGCGATGCGCCATAGTTCGGCTCCGCCCACCTGATAAATAGACCCCTCCTGAGAACGGGGCACAAGGCAAAACAACATCTTCCACAGCGCGAAATGGGCCTCAACGCCCAAGAACAGCTCGCGGAGGGCCACGAAGCCCGCGATGTGCAGAATGGAGGCGGGCGTGAGGTTGTGTAGCTGGAGGCCGTAGAACTCCAGCAACCCTCGGAGAAATGGATAAATTGGAAATCCTAGTCCTCTCATCAAAAAAGGTACTAAGCATACCCACTCTCCTTGAGAGGGATTGGGAATGCTCTCCGCCTGCTCTCCGCCGCTATAGGCAGCAATCCCGGCTCGAACTGGGACCATATAAGCTGGGGGGGAGAAGCCCCTTGGACTGAAGCACTACTAACTCGCTATGTGGTACGGAACACCGCCCCCAATCTCCGGGCCGAGGGCTGGAGAGGCGAGAGGAGGAGCGGCACCGACCGGCCATGATGGAATGGATCCCTGTTGGAGGCGCTCTGTTGAAGACTCGCGGAGGGAAGATGGTGTGAATTGGATCTAAATCCCCGTCTCTTTTATGGGCGGCTCATTAACGCAACCAGGGGGTAAGTGAAAAAAAATCCCCTGGCTTTTCGCATTCGTTTGACGCGTGGAAGATGGTCATTATGGGGCACAGAAGCCGAGGAGGACATCACGCGCTAGAAGCCAGACATTATTTGACGGGTACAGGGAATTTGAAGGAGAACCCGCCTTGCAATGCCGAAGACAACTTGCGCGCCGGACTCGTCGTCATTGAAGCCTGGTTCGGGGGCTACTGAGGGAGTCCTGAATTAGGGGTTGTCCGGATAGCCGGACTAAGACCTTTGGCCGGACTCCCGGACTATGAAGATACAAGATTGAAGACTCCGTACCGTGTCCGGATGGGACTTTCCTTGGCGTGGAAGGCAAGCTTGGCGATACGATATGAAGATCTCCTCCCATTGTAACCGACTCTATGTAACCCTAGCCCTCTCTGGTGTCTATATAAACTAGAGGGGTTTAGTCCATAGGACGAACAACAATCATACCATAGGCTAGCTTCTAGGGTTTAGCCACTCCGATCTCGTGGTAGATCTACTCTTGTACTACCCATATCATCAATATTAATCAAGCAGGAGTAGGGTTTTACCTCCATCGAGAGGGCCCGAACCTGGGTAAAAACATCGTGTCCCTTGTCTCCTGTTACCATCCGCCTAGACGCACAGTTCGGGACCCCCTACCCGAGATCCGCTGGTTTTGACACCGACAGCAGCCATCGCACCCACCGCAAGGCGGGGGTGAAGTCCCGATGACCCATGGAGCCTTTGAAAGTGCCTGGCTGCCCTCCGAGTAAAAAGAAAGGCAAGGGTAAAAACAACATCAAGTGTTGATGGTGAATAAGACCACTAATTTCAAGAAAGGCAAGGCTAAAAAGAACTTCAAGAAGGACGGCAAGAGAGTTGCCGTGCCCGGTAAATCAGTTGCCGGGAAGAAGCCAAACAATGGACCCAAGCCCGAGACTCGGTTCTTTTATTGCAAGGGAAATGGCCCCTGGAAGCGGAACTGCCCCATGTAAGTGCATCTAGTGCCCCTTAGTGATTTTGGTGTATTGAAGACTTATAGGTTAAGGGACTAATGCGTTTGTGAGTGTACACAGGTCTATAAGTCTATGAGGAGTTTGATATTTACAGAGAAAGTTGACCCCTAAAAATGAAGTTCTTCAACTGAGGACTTTGATATTCTGAAGACTTTCTGAAGACTTTGAAAGTGAAGAAATTGGTGTGACCTTGAAGACTTGGTATTCATTTGTGGAACATGAAGCGTGAAGACTTTTGTTTTCGTAGTTTCATTTTCTCTTTCTTGAGTCATAGGAAACACCGTACTGTTAAAGGGGGTCGAGGAAATACTAAGGAAAAATTTCCATGTGATGCTCAACTCAAAATCCTACACCTACCAATCCCTTCGAGTGAAGCCTTTGGAAATCTCATACAGTTCAGTCACTTTCTTCAGTGACAGAGACAAAGTTCTTCTGGTCGCTGAAGAATTTGTTCTAACTGAGGAGTTAGGAATTCGTTAGTGTGAATTACCTACACAGTGAGGAACATGATAGCCCCGAGGAATTTGAGAGTCAAATTTCCGACCATTGCTGTGCTACGCGCCAGCTGTCCCAAAATATCTTATCCACCTAACGGTCATATCATTGAGGGGCATTTATGTCTTATCATGTCGGGCTGCTCCCTAGGCTATAAATAGCCGCCCCCTACAACCACTAGCTGGTTGGCTGCTCCGAGAGAACTTGACACTTGTCATTTGAGAGCAATCCATCCTCCGAGGACTTTGAGCGAAAATCATCGAGTGAGGAAAACCCAAAACCAAACCCCTACAAACCCAAAGTGATTGAGCATCACTAAAGAAATTGATCCTACGTGGATCCGACGCTTGTTACCTTTGAAGACTGTGCTTCTTCCAGACGGTTAGGCGTCAAGGTCTAGAGCATCCAAGAGGAATTGTGGATCGCCGAGTGACCAAGTCTGTGAAGGTTTGGAATTCGCCTGAAGACTTACCACGAGTGATTGGACGAGGTCTGTGTGACCTTAGTTCAAGGAGAATACGGTGAGGACTGGGTGTCATGAGCTACGTGCTCAGCGACTGGGTGTTCGGGACTGTGTGTCCTCGAGTTTAAATACTCAGCCGCTCCAACTAGACGTACAACTGAGACAGCAGTTGGAACTGGTCTACCAAATCATTGTCTTCACCAACCTAACTGGTTCTATTTCCTCAACCCTTTCATTTCCTCATTACTGTATTGAGTGATTGTTCATATCTGTGTTTGAAGACTTTGACTGAAGACTTTCTCAATTTCCTCAGTTCAATTTCTTCAGTCTATTTGTCTTCATCTTGTGTTATCCTATGATTACGCTTTCTGTACTCTGTGCTAGTCTTCATTTCATCATGATGACCATGCTTGTATTCTGTTATGCTTACTTCTGAGTACTTATTCCGCTGCTAATAGTTCTTCGCTAAGGAATTTCCTCACCGGCAAATTCCTCAGTGAAGAATTCATAAAAATCGCCTATTCACCCCCCCCTCTAGTCGACATAACGCACTTTCAATTGGTATCAGAGCAAGGTACTCCCTTGTTCTATGTGATTTTGGTTTAACCGCCTGGAGTTTTAGTTATGTCGACCGCAGGTATGATCAAGGTCTCGGCTGGGTGTCCTACCTTTGATGGGACGGACTACCCCTACTGGAAAAACAAGATGCGAATGCATCTCGAGGCAATTGACAATGATCTCTGGTATGTTGTGGAAAATGGTGTTCCCTCTGTCCCACCCTCACTGAACGCTACTGATGTGAAGAGATTCAAGCAACTCGATTCTCAAGCGAAGAATATCATATGTGGCCATCTGAGTAAAGGACAGTATGGAAGAGTGAGTGCTTTGGAAACTGCTAAGCTTATCTGGGATAGGCTGTCCAAAGTGAATGAAGGAGTCTCAACTCAGCGTGACTCTCGAGTTGATGTTCTTCGGAATCTCTTCAACCGCTTCAAAAGACTCGACAATGAAAATGTCCAACAAACCTTTGATCGCCTCACTGACATCTCAAATGAGCTTCAAGCCCTCGGTGCCACTGACATCACTGACCATGAGGTGGTGAAGAAATTGTTGAGATCGCTTGATTCCTCATTTGATACTCTGGGTCTGATGATACAAGAACGGGCTGACTACAAGTCTCTTGATCCTGCCGATATCCTCGAAAGGCTAAATACTCACGAGTTCCAGCTTGCTGAAAAGAGAGATCTCTATGGTTCGAGCTATGGCAAACCCGTGCCCTAAAGGCCAAGGTTGTGTCTGAGTCTAAATGTGAGGATTCTGGTAGTAGCCTTGGTGATCCTGAAGAATTGAGCCAGGAGCTAGCACTGCTCGTGAAGAAATTCCAGAAGTTCTCAAGACGTGGTCGCTTTGGAAAATCCTCAAGAAGCAGTGATTCCTCATCAAGTGACTATAAGAGAAGGTTGTGCCACAAATGCAAGAAACCTGGTCATTATATTCAAGATTGTCCTCAGTGGGAAAAGGAATTGAAGAAGAAGAAATACAAGGATTACAGTTCTGATGATGCGAAGAAGAAGAAGAAATCGTCAAAATCTTCGTCATCAAAATCCTCGAAGTCTTCATCTCACAAGAAGAGCAGCTCCAAGAAGGCTCGGGCATTCATTGGCAAGGAAATGGACTCTGAAGCTGAATCTGAGGAACATGAGGAAGAGGAGGCGTCTGAAGAATCCGAATCTGGTGTGGCGAGTCTGGCCTTCGCTACTGCTTTCGTTAGCAAGTCCATCTTCAACACTGAAGAAACTGACCCCACCGACAAGCCTGATGAAGATAATGATGACTACGCTCCCACCTATTGCTTCATGGCAAAAGGTGCAAAGGTACTCAAATACACCTCCTTTGAATCTAGTGAAAATGAATCTGATGAGGATCTCAAGCCCAGCTACTCTAAACTTGCTAAGATTGCTGTAAAACAACAAAGGGCTTTTGAAAAGGTTCAAAACATGCTAGACAAAAGTGATGATATGTTGGGTGAAGAAATGGATCGCACTAAAGCCCTGACTGAAAATCTTCAGAGACTTCAGTCTAGGTTTGATAACCTTCAAAGTCATCATAACACTCTCTTATCTGATCATGAGAAACTTTCTTATGAATTTCTTCAAAGAAAGCAAGATCTTGAGAAGCTAAGAGTGAGTTATGAAGATCTTCAGAAGGAGCATGATTCATTACTAGCTCAACAAATCAGCGCTTCTCAGGAAGAATTTGTTCCTCCATGCTTAAAGTGCATTGAACGTGAATCTGCTAATTCTTCACCTGAATGTTCAAATGCTTCAACTGTTACAAATTCTTCACCTGCCTCTGCTATCACTAATTCCTCATCTGAGGACATTGCTAGTATCACTGACGATGCAGGGCTGAAGGAATTGTACATGACAGGCATGTACAAAAGCCTCAAAGGGCATCAGACTCTTTGTGATGTGCTTAAAAAGCAGGTCCTCAACAGAAACCCTAGGAAAGAGGGTATCGCCTTTGAGAGGAAACTTAATGCTGATGGAACATATTGGAAGCCTGAGCAGTACCCCAAAACCTCATGGGTTGCTGCAAAGGGACCTCCAGTTGATCCATCTAACTTATCTGGCTTTACATGTGAATCTCCTCATCCTTCTGATGAGTCATTTGACTCCAACTATAAACTGTTCAAAAATCAGAATGGTGAAGTATTTGCTAGATATGTTGGCACTAACTACAGGAACGGTTCTCCCATGAAGAAAATCTGGGTTCCCAAGAAGTGCCTTGAAAGTCTTCAGGTGAATGTCCTCATGACACCACCAGTGAAGAACAGGAACCCCAGATCAAATTCTTCATATGGATCAAATTCCTCAAATGGATCAAAGTCCCCATATGATTATCATCGTGCTAACAACTCTGTTTCGCAGGGTAGAGCTAAGGGCTATGAATATTTGCATTATTCTTCAAACCATTATGTTCATAAGTCCTCGAAGAATTTCTCTGCTTATTCATATGCTTACGCTAACCCCTCTTATGTGAAACGAAATGGTTTGGCTTCTATGCCACCATTCTCGTATGGTGCTCGCAGAGTGACGAACTCTTTGCCACCCCTTCAGATGTGGGTGGTGAAGAAAAAGAACTAATCTCTTCTGCAGGGTCAGGTCTCCAGACGTGCCTTAACGTCTGAAGAATTTGCTGGGGACCTGACAAAATTCCCTGAAAGGACGCAGGCGAATCATGATGAAATAAACTTTCACACGTCCTCCTACTGCTATATCTGTTTACTGCTTGATGAAATTCATCTGATGAACTTGATATCATATTCTTCATTGATGAAGCATATGAGATTGTAAGTTACACTAATTCATCTGCAGGATGATCAACCCAAAGCCACTGAATGGGTCCTCGATAGTGGATGTACAAATCACATGACTGGTGACAAGAATCTTTTGATGGATGCTCCCTTATCACCGTCACATCTGAAGCACATCATCTTTGCTGACAAAGGCAAAAGTCAGGTATTGGGTCTTGGTAAGGTTGCAATCTCTAAGTATAAACACATGGACAAAGTCATGCTTGTTGAGTCCTTAGGATACAACCTCATGTCAGTCTCAATGCTTTGTGATCTTGATATGGTTGTTGTCTTTGGCAAGTATCGCTGTGTTGTGATTATGGAAGCTGACAATTCCAAAGTCTTCGAAGGCTTTAGGAGAGGAGATTTGTATATTGTTGATTTCTCTACAGGACCACAACCAGCCGTGTGTCTACTTGCAAAAGCTTCAGAAGGCTGGCTATGGCATTGACGACTTGGTCACGCAGGCATGAGGAATTTGCACACGCTTGCGAAGAAGAAGCATGTCATTGGCATTGAGAATGTCAAATTCCTCAAGGATCACTTATGCGGAGCCTGTGAAGCTGGAAAAATGACCAAGGCCAAGCATCCAGCGAAGACTATCATGACCACTACTCGTCCATTCGAATTGCTTCACATGGACCTCTTCGGACCAAATCATTACTCAGCAGTCACTAATGATGCATCTCTATATGGTTTTGTCATTGTTGATGATTACTCTTGATATACATGGGTACACATTGTTACTTACAAACATGAAGTGCAGGAAGTCTTCAAACGTTTTTCCACGAGGGCTTCAACCAACTTTGGTGTGAAGATCAAGCACATCAGAAGTGACAATGGAACTGAGTTCAAGAATTCCGGTCTTGATGACTATCTTGATGAACTTGGTATTACTCATGAGTTATCTGCTCCCTATACTCCTCAGCAAAATGGCGTCGTGGAGCGCAAGAACAGAACTCTTGTTGAGATGGCTCGCACTATGCTTGATGAATACAAAACGCCTCATCATTTTTGGATTGATGCAATTGATACTGCGTGCCACATCATCAACAGAGTATATCTTCACAAATTCTTCAAGAAGACGGCCTATGAACTCCTCACTGACAAGAAACCCAATGTGAGTTATTTCAAAATCTTCGGTGCTAAATGTTGGATTAGAGATCCTCACCACAATTCTAAATTTGCACCGAAAGCACATGAAGGTTTTACGCTTGGTTACGGAAAGGACTCGCACACCTACAGAGTCTTCAACATTGTTCTTCACAAGATTGTTGACACTGTAGATGTGCGGTTCGATGAAACTAATGGCTCGCAAAGAGAGAACCTACCTTCTGTGTTAGATGAACCAGCACCTGAGGATTCTATCAAGTTCAAGGCAACTGAGGATGTCATTCCTACTGAAGAATTTGCTGAAGCATTCATTCCAATTCATGAAGAACATCGAGCTGATACACCTGAAGAAAATGCTGAGGAAAATGGTGCTGAAGAAAATGCTGATCAAACTCCTCAGCGACAACCAGCTCATCCTCGCATTGCAAAAGAAGTGCAAGTGGAGAAGATCATCGATGACATTAGAGCACCAGGTCCTCTCACACGCTCAAAAGCTTCACATTTATCTAACTTTTGTGGGCACTATGCTTTTGTCTCTATCACAGAGCCCACTAAGGTAGATGAAGCATTTTTGGAGCCGGGGTGGATTCAGGCTATGCAAGAAGAATTACATCAGTTCGAGCTCAACAATGTCTGGGAACTGGTCAAACATCCAGATCCTCGCAAGCATAATATCATTGGCACAAAGTGGATCTACCGCAACAAGCAAGATGAAAATGTCCTTGTGGTGAGGAATAAGGCATGACTGGTAGCTCAAGGCTACACACAGGTTGAAGGAATTGATTTCGATGAAACTTTTGCACATGTTGCTAGACTTGAGGCTATTCGCATATTACTTGCTTATGCTAACCATCATGATATCATCTTATATCAAATGGATGTGAAAAGTGCATTCCTCAATGGTAAGCTTGAGGAAGAAGTATATGTTGCTCAACCCCCGGGTTTTGAAGATCCAAAGAATCCTGACAAAGTCTTCAGACTTAATAAGGCCCTCTATGGCCTCAAGCAAGCCCCTCGGGCGTGGTGTGATACATTGAAGGAATCCTTTGTGAAGAATGGCTTCACACCCGGTTCACTCAACCCTACTCTCTTTACTAAATCTTATGATGGTGAACTGTTTGTGTGCCAAATATATGTTGATGATATTATCTTTGGCTGTACTGACCAACATTATAGTGATGAATTTGCCTATATGATGAGTGAAGAATATCAAATGTCTATGATGGGAGAGTTGAAATTCTTCTTAGGTCTTCAAATTCGTCAACAGCGCAATGGCATATTCATATCTCAGGAGAAATACCTCAAAGATGTACTGAGGAAATTCGGCATGCAAGATTGCAAAGGCGTCAAAATTCCTATGCCCACAAATGGCCATCTATGCACTGATGAAAATGGTATTGACTTCGATCACAAGGTATACCGCTCCATGATTGGTTCTTTATTGTACTTATGTATGTGCATCTAGGCCAGATATAATGCTTAGTGTTTGCATGTGTGCCTGATTTCAAGCTGCACCGAAGGAATCACACCATAAGGCTGTGAAGCATATTCTTCGATATCTAGCTCACACACCAACACTAGGATTATGGTACCCCAAGGGCTCTGCTTTTGATCTCATTGGATATTCTGACTCTGACTATGCTGGTGATCATGTGGACCGCAAGTCAACTTCTGGCACTTGTCATTTCCTCGGACGATCTTTGGTCTGTTGGTCCTCAAAGAAACAGAACTGCGTATCACTGTCCACTGCGGAAGCTAAATACATCGCTGCTGACTCTTGCTGTGCTCAACTGCTTTGGATGAAGCAAACACTCAAGGACTATGGCGTCAACGTGAAGAATGTGCCTCTCCTCTGCGACAATGAGAGTGCCATCAAGATTGCTCACAACCCAGTTCAGCACTCGAAGACAAAGCACATTCAGATTCGTCATCATTTTCTTCGTGATCATGTGTTGAAGGGCGACATCTCCATCGAGCACGTGAAGACTGAAGAACAGCTAGCTGATATCTTCACTAAGCCCTTGGATGAGAAGAGATTTAGCAAGTTGCGGTGTGAGCTAAATATCTTAGAATCTTCGAATGTTCTTTGAAAAGGACACACATCCTAACACTTATGCAAAATTGATGACTTAGATGTGGAACACATGAAGAAACGTTTTTCTTCAATCAATGAAGAATAACACTCTAAGTGTAAAGAAATTAATGAAGAATTTGATTCTCAGAACCCTACGACAATTGTACGCGGTGTCTGAAATTATCATTCTTATACGGTGGGTCACGCCACCACAAAAAGTTGAAAATCTTCAATTTGAGTTTTTCCTCAGTTTTGAAATTCTTCAGTTTTTCAAATTCTTCAACTTTTCAAAATCTTCACTGTTTCCTTTGTTTTTCTTCATTGGCTATATATATATATATATATATATATATATATATATATATATATATATATATATATATATATGAGTTTATGTCCTCTATAGCATTCACTTATAGCTATTTCTTCAAGTTGCTTTTTCGGCTAAGTGAATGTGATCGGACCCTTCCTCCTCTATGCTATACTCAACTCAATCTATTCACAAATTCTACATATGCGTTCTATTTGAAACTCGTTCAAAATCTTCACTGTGTCCTTGTCAGCTGAAGAAATTGCGAACGGAACTTTAAAACAAATCTTATCCAAATTTTCGGTTTTGCCGCTCAAACCGTTCCGCATCCCACAATGCATTATTCTATTCACCCACGATCGTACACGATCTCAACTACACAGTACGTGGGTGACACATGTCACGAGAAGGAGAAACGGCAGGGGCACGTTCATCCCAAATCTTCGGGCGAACAGTTTTTCACCGTGTCTATAAATACCCCTCTCCCCTTCCTCACTTCATTTACTCCGCTCAATCGCTACTCTCTCACTCAAGCTCCTCAAACCCTAGCGCCGCCGCTACTCCATCGTCGCCGGTGAGGAAGAGCTTCGCTGCCTCGACCTCATCGCCGTCGTACTCACGCCGACCGCGGAAATCTTCACTCCGTCGCCGCCGTAGTTGTCTTCCTCTGCCAAGTTAGGGCGTGGGAGATCTAACCTGACGAACTTCACATATGTTCTTCTCAGTTCGTCGTGTTCTTCACTTCGGGTAATTAAAAGTTACTTTTGTTACTCACTTTGATTCTCAAACTTTCCTGAAAATCTTCAAAGGTGTTTATTCTTCAAATCTTCACACATATGAACACCTCACATCATATGATCTTGAAATGTTTCTCTAAGCAATCATTTTCTTCAAGATTCCCTAATTGTGTGGATCTTCGATCTGTACAACTCTGGAACCTAAGACAAGAACGCTTAGTGAAATTCCTCAAGGTTCATCTGGTCAAATTCCTCAAAACTCGTTCTTTTCGAAAAACCTTCTCAGAACGCATATGACCTCTCCGAATTCCTCGCACCTGTACTCTGTTCACAGGTACTCATGTCTGCTGCTGAATCACTAGGTTCTCATCAACTTAACTCATTTGCAGCGTTCCTCGAAGAAAAACTGCATACTTCTTCAGAGAACTCGATTGTTCAAATTCCTCAACTGAAGAATATGGCAGACGGTAAGAAGCCGCAGAAAGGAGGAAAGAAACCTGAGGTTATGACTGCGTTTGAAATCCCTGAGGAAATTTATGCTGACTATTGCACACCTGATGAAGCAAAATTTGGCAAAGAAAACAAAAATCAGCGCAAGGTGCGCATTCAGAGGATTGAACGGAGATGGGCAAGGGAATGGAGCGAATACAGATATGTGACTCCAAAGTACATGAGGAAATTCGCCCTCGATCCTCCATGCCCAAGAGCTCCATTGGCACCTGGCCAAGTAGCTGACCCCACAAGCATCAAACGTGGTGAGGACTTTCCTGGAGAATGGGCTAAGCGCCAAGCTAAATTGGCAAGACAAGCCAAGAAGGCAGTGAAAAAATTCAATGAGGATTTTGCCACTGCTACTGCTACTGAGGCCTCGGTCAAACCGAGGAAATCCATGCCAAAGAAGCCTACTCGTAAGCCAAGTGCTTCACCAACAGTGCCCTCACGGCAAATTCCTCACACTGCTACAGCTCCACCAAAGTCCTCAACAGCTCCTTCAAAGTCCTCAGCTCCTGTGCATCTGGCTACATGTCAAAGGACTGCTGGTTTCTCGATTGCCTCTGGTGTTTCAGCAAGTTCCTCAACTGCACCAATTTCCTCATCAGGCCCCACACTGTTGAAGACCAAAGCAACAGCTGGACGAGGTCCTCGGCCAAGTCCAAAGAAGAAACAGGTCGCATTCCATGTGCCTTCTGATGATGAAGCTTCTGATGATGAACTTGCAGAAATCATCAGAGACAGACAGGTGAAGGCCGCTAGAGCCAAAGGCACATCTGTGCCACTGCTTTTGGATCCAAGAAAAATCCTCGATTACATTGATCTCTGGCACAAGGATCCTAACACCCCTATGCCTGATTTTCATCTGACCCCTGGTCAAAGTCACATGCTGACCCATTTCATCACTGAAGAGAAATGGAAGTTTGAAAAGGCAAGAGAGATCAGGAAAGCTCAATACAGAAAGGAGAAGCTCCTGAAGAAAAACGTTGTCAGAATGACACCTGAGGAACTTCTCCAGGCTCAGTCTGAAATTCAAGCCCTCAGCAAAGACTTTGATGCCTACTATGCTGATTGGCAAGGAGCTAAAGTAAGATTCGTCAATCTAACGAAGAAATTCACAAATGTTGCAGCCCCATCGCAACAAGAAAATCTTCAGGCTGCAAACTCTGCTCAGCCTGCTGAAGAACATGCCAGCACCGCTGATGCCTTTCAGCCTGCTGAAGAAAATGCTCGTTCCAGGGCTGGTGAAGAAATTCCAGCCGCTGAAGAAATTGCCAGGGCATCCACTAGTGGTGCGCTTGAAGAAACTGAAGAGATCGGAGCAACTGCATCAGTTGCGCCTGAAGAAAATGAACCAGATTCCTTAGCTCCTCCCGCTCCCACACCAACTCCAATTCTTCCATCTGCTTCTGATGTGAAGAAGACTAAGGCTGCAGAGCGAGCTGCAGTGAAGAAAAGGAAGGCATCAGCTGCGTCAAACTCTTTGGCTGCAAAGAAAATGAAGCCAATGACCAGCTCACTCGAAAATCCAATTGATGATGTTCTGATTTCCTCCATGCCATCAAAGGACCTTGTTCCTTTTGGAGAAGACTATGAGATCCCAAGCGGATCTGATGAAGAAAATCATTCAGCTGCTTCGTCAGAGCAGATTGATGAAGAAATTGAAGTGGAAGCAATCCCTTCAACCCCAATCATTTCCTCACCTATGCCTCTGTTCACAGCTGAAGAGGCCGGTGTTGAGGAACTTGAAGAAGATGTGGATATTGGAAGCACAACGCCAGTGATGAACGATGACTTTTGGGAAAGTCAGCATCCAAATTCTCCACTCTTCACCCCAATCCAACAGATACCTCAGTCCCCTGCTCCAACTGTTCAAATGGGCTCTGAAGAAACTCATCCCACTTCATCTGTCCATGAAGAAATTCCAGCCACTAGTGTTGATGAACCAGCTGCTGCTGATCCTCAGACTGCACCTGTTGAGGAACAAGAAATTCCTCAGCCTGAAGAACCTGAGCTCGCGATTCCTGAGGTGGTGATGCAACTCACTGACACCCCTCTTCCAAAGCCAAAGAATCCGTTCTCAAGCAAACATAAGTTCAAGGCTGAAGATTTCTTTGCTGAGCACGTATTCTTCACTGATTATAATCCATATGATTCTGCTCGCATAAGGAAGAAGCATTTCTAGACTACCAGCCAAGCCAATTTCTATTCCTCAGTGCTCTTCAACAAAGACAAAGTCTTCGATCATGCACATATTCCTCATGTGGACATGGAGTCTCTGCCCGGCTTTGAGCCAGTCCTCAGTGTTCTTCACAACGCAGCACTTCTGAATTTCTGCACTGATATCTGTGACTGGAATGAAGAACTCATTCTTCAATTCTATGCAACTCTGCACATCACCGGAGACGCTGAAGACGTGCACTCATGGGTATTAGACTGGATGTCTGAAAATACTCACTACAATGCACCAGTAACTGAATTGCTTCGTGCTCTACCACTCAGTCCTCCACTTGATGGTGCTCGTTGTGTCTACAACGAACCAGAACTTTCAAATCACTATATGCAAGTGCTGATGAAGCCTTTGAAGCCAAGGCAGGCCCCACGAACCAAATTCCTCGTCAAGGAATTAGTCTATGTGCCTTGGACTGTCTATCAAATTCTGACGAAGACAATGAGTCCTATCAAAGGCCACGACTCAAATGATGAAGAAGTCGTTGGCATCATGAAGAATATGCTTTTCAACATCATTCATGGCGTTCCCGTCAACTTCCATGATTTCTTCATGAGGACTCTGGCCAATATTGCTATGTCACCATTCGAGCTGAAGCCCTATGCTCCTTGGATTATGAGATTCATCAGGACAAGATCTTCACTGAATTACAAAGCTGACACTCTGAACCACGGTAGCTACTTGCCTCCCATTGAAGTCCTCAAACGGACAGTTTCATCAGCTGATGATAAAGGCAAGGCCGCTACTGTGATCGATGAAGGCATTCGTCCATTGGATGGTCAATTTCGCAAGGCTGCATCTTACTCTACCAATGATGATTCTGCCACACATGACTCTGCCGCAAATACCTCAGCCAAGCAAAATCCTCAAGCCACATCTCCCAGGGTGATGACTGACCGTGAGTTACTCCTCAGTCTTCATCAGAAGGTCGATCGCAATCACAAATGGGTAAAGCGTCAGTTTGGTGCACTTCTTCACAATATGACCTCAACACACAATGCAGTGAAGAAGAACCAATACTACCTTCATGAAACCTTCAACCGCACCTGGGCTGTCCTCACTCATGTCTATAGCGCTGAAGAACTGAAGACTATGGGTCTCAAGGAAGAATTTTACTGGTCTGCACCTCCTACGAAGAAATTCAAGAGGGTCAAAATTCCTCCAATTGTGGCCAGCTCTTATTCTTCATCACGTGACACTGATGAGTATGAAGATTTGGACGACACTGCGGCAGGCCCTGCTACAACAAACAACCCCGACAACGCTAGCGCTCCTCCATCAACTTGAAATTCTTCAGGGGCGTTAGTCCTCAGTTTCAATCCTTTTGGTCATTTGATGACAAAGGGGGAGAAATCTGAGTTAGTCTTCAAGCGGGTCTATATTAAGGGCATTTTTTTTAAGTTACAACTCTCGTTCTTCTGAAACTTTTATTTGGATCGAGTTGTAATCTTAAACCCGATGGTGCGCTGATACTTTTGTTGCATTATGCTTTGCATGCTTATTCCTCGTTAATGACATTGCACGCATGCTGAATCTCATCAGGCACCATATTTCATCATGCATTTCAAATTCTTCATATTATATATCAAATGCGTGTATGAATTACAAGATATAGGGGTAGATCTCCATGATTCAACTCTTCAAATGTGCATTGCCTCAAAAGCAAATTCCTCACTATGCACATCTTCAGGGGGAGTTCTTCTATATCTTGTAATCAAATTCCTCAATATAAGTGTATACACTTCATATGTTTATCCCCGTTGAAAACTTAACCTATGTTGTCATCAATCACCAAAAAGGGGGAGATTGTAAGTGCATCTAGTGCCCCTTAGTGATTTTGGTGTATTGAAGACTTATAGGTTAAGGGACTAATGCGTTTGTGAGTGTACACATGTCTATAAGTCTATGAGGAGTTTGATATTTACAGAGAAAGTCGACCCCTAAAAATGAAGTTCTTCAACTGAAGACTTTGATATTCTGAAGACTTTCTGAAGACTTTGAAAGTGAAGAAATTGGTGTGACCTTGAAGACTTGGTATTCATTTGTGGAACATGAACCGTGAAGACTTTTGTTTTCGTAGTTTCATTTTCTCTTTCTTGAGTCATAGGAAACACCGTACTGTTAAAGGGGGTTGAGGAAATACTAAGGAAATTTCCATGTGATGCTCAACTCAAAATCCTACACCTACCAATCCCTTCGAGTGAAGCCTTTGGAAATCTCATACAGTTCAGTCACTTTCTTCAGTGACAGAGACAAAGTTCTTCTGGTCGCTGATGAATTTATTCTGACTGAGGAGTTAGGAATTCGTCAGGGTGAATTACCTACACAGTGAGGAACATGATAGCCCTGAGGAATTTGAGAGTCAAATTTCCGACCGTTGCTGTGCTGCGTGCCAGCTGTCCCAAAATATATTATCCACCTAACGGTCATATCATTGAGGGGCATTTATGTCTTATCATGTCGGGCTGCTCCCTAGGCTATAAATAGCCGCCCCTACAACCACTAGCTGGTTGGCTGCTCCGAGAGAACTTGACACTTGTCATTTGAGAGCAACCCATCCTCCGAGGACTTTGAGCGAAAATCATTGAGTGAGGAAAACCCAAAACCAAACCCCTACAAACCCAAAGTGATTGAGCATCACTGAAGAAATTGATCCTGCGTGGATCCGATGCTTGTTACCTTTGAAGACTGTGCTTCTTCCAGACGGTTAGGCGTCAAGGTCTAGAGCATCCAAGAGGAATTGTGGATCGCCGAGTGACCAAGTCTGTGAAGGTTTGGAAGTCGCCTGAAGAATTACCACGAGTGATTGGACGAGGTCTGTGTGACCTTAGTTCAAGGAGAATATGGTGAGGACTGGGTGTCTTGAGCTGCGTGCTCAGCGACTGGGTGTCCGGGACTGTGTGTCCTCGAGTTTAAATACTCAGCCGCTCCAACCAGACATACAACTGAGACAGCAATTGGAACTGGTCTACCAAATCATTGTCTTCACCAACCTAACTGGTTCTATTTCCTCAACCCTTTCATTTCCTCATTACTGTGTTGAGTGTTTGTTCATATCTGTGTTTGAAGACTTTGACTTAAGACTTTCTCAATTTCCTCAGTTCAATTTCTTCAGTCTGTTTGTCTTCATCTTGTGTTATCCTGTGATTACGCTTTCTGTACTCTGTGCTAGTCTTCATTTCATCATGATGACCATGCTTGTATTCTGTTATGCTTACTTCTGAGTACTTATTCCGCTGCTAATAGTTCTTCTCTAAGGAATTTCCTCACCGGCAAATTCCTCAGTGAAGAATTCATAAAAATCGCCTATTCACCCCCCCTCTAGTCGACATAACGCACTTTCACCCCAAGTACTTAGTCGACAAGAAGGCCGGCAACACCAAAATTATATGTGATATACATGTTATTGATGTGTACCTTACCAGTACTCGTAGTAGCTCCTGGGTATTTGACACCGGTGCCGTTGCTCATATTTGTAACTCAAAACAGGACCTGCGAAATAAGCGGAGACTGGCGAAGGACGAGGTGACGATGCGCATCACGAATGGTTCCAAGGTTGATGTGATCGCCGTCGGTACGCTACCTCTACATTTACCTACGGGATTAGTTTTAAACCTCAACAATTGTTATTTAGTGCCAACTTTCAACATGAACATTGTATCTGCATCTCGTTTAATGCGAGATGGCTGCTCATTTAAATCTGAGAATAATGGTTGTTCTATTTATTTGAGAGATATGTTTTATGGTCATGCCCCGCTAGTCAATGGTTTATTCTCATTGAATCTCGAACGTGATGTTACACATATTCATAGTGTGAATACCAAAAGATGTAAGGTTAATAATGATAGTCCCACATACTTGTGACACTGCCGCCTTGGTCACATTGATGTCAAACGCATGAAGAAACTCCATGCAGATGGACTTTTGGAGTCTCTTGATTATGAATCATTTGACACATGCGAACCATGCCTCATGGGCAAGATGACCAAGACTCTGATCTCCGGAACAATGGAGAGAACAACCAACTTGTTGGAAATCGTACATATTGATGTGTGCGGTCCGATGAGCCTTGAGGCTCATGGTGGCTATCGTTATGTTCTCACCCTCACTGATGACTTAAGTAGATATGGGTATGTCTACTTAATGAAACACAAGTCTGAGACCTTTGAAAAGTTTGAGGAATTTCAGAGTGAGGTGGAGAATCAACATGACAGGAAAATAAAGTTCTTACAATCTGATCGTGGGGGAGAATATTTGAGTCACGAGTTTGGTACGCACTTAAGGAAATGTGGAATTGTTTCACAACTCATGCCGCCTGGAACACCTCAGCATAATGGTGTGTCCGAACATCGTAATCGCACTCTATTGGATATGGTGCGATCTATGATGTCTCTTACCGATTTACCGCTATCATTTTGGTGTTATGCTTTAGAGACAGCCACATTCACTTTAAATAGGGCACCGTCTAAATCCATAGAGACGACACCGTATGAATTATGGTCTAGGAAGAAACCTAAGTTGTTGTTTCTAAAAGTTTGGGGATGCGATGCTTATGTCAAGAAACTTCAACCTGAAAAGCTCGAACCCAAGATAGAAAAATGCGTCTTCATAGGATCTTGGAGAAGCTTCTACCTCAGATCCGAAGGCAAGATCTTTGTTGCCAAGAATGGATCCTTTCTGGAGAAAGAGTTTCTCTCGAAAGAAGTAAGTGGGAGGAAAGTAGAACTTGATGAAGTGTTGCCTCTTGAACCGGAAAGTAGCGCAACTCAAGAAAATGTTTCTTTGTTGCCTGCACCGACTAGAGAGGAAGTTAATGATGATGATCAAGGCACTTTGGATCAAGTTGCTACTGAACTTCCTAGGTCCACAAGGACATGTTCCACACCAGAATGGTATGGCAACCCTGTCCTGGAAATCATGTTGTTAGACAATGGTGAACCTTCAAACTATGAAGAAGCGATGGCGGGCCCCGATTCCAACAAATGGCTTGAAGCCATGAAATCCATGATAGGATCCATGTATGAAAACAAAGTATGGACTTTAACAGACTTGCCCGATGATCGGCGAGCCATAGAAAGTAAATGGATCTTTAAGAAGAAGACTGACGCGGATGGTAATGTGACCATCTATAAATCTTGGCTTGTCGCTAAGGATTATCGACAAGTTCAAGGGGTTGAGTACGATTAGACCTTCTCACCCGTAGAGAAGCTGAAGTGCGTCCGAATCATGTTAGCAATTGCCGCATCCTATGATTATGAGATATGGCAGATGGACGTCAAAATAGCATTCCTTAACGGTTTCCTTAAGTAAGAATTGTATATGATGCAGCCGGAAGGTTTTGTCGATCCTAAGAATGCTAACAAGGTGTGCAAGCTCCAGCGCTCCATCTATGGGATGGTGCAAGCATCTCGGAGTTGGAACATTCGCTTTGATGAAATGATCAAAGCGTTTGGGTTTATGCAGACTTATGGAGAAGCCTGCGTTTACAAGAAAATGAGTGGGAGCTCTATAGCATTTCTCATATTATATGTGGATGACATACTATTGATGGGAAATGATATAGAACTTTTGGAAAGCATAAAGGCCTACTTGAATAAGTGTTTTTCAATGAAGGACCTTGGAGAAGCTGCTCACATATTAGGCATCAAGATCTATAGAGATAGATCGAGACGCCTCATAGGTCTTTCACAAAGCACATACCTTGATAAGATATTGAAGAAGTTCAATATGGATCTGTCCAATAAGGGGTTCTTGCCTGTATTGCAAGGTGTGAAATTGAGCTCGGCTCAAAGCCCGACCTCAGCAGAAGATAGAGAAAAGGTGAGTGTCATCCCCTATGCCTCAGCCATAGGGTCTATTATGTATGTCATGTTGTGCACCAGACCTGATGTAAACCTTGTCGTGAGTTTGGTAGGGAGGTACCAAAGTAATCTCGGCATGGAACACCAGACATCGGTCAAGAATATCTTGAAGTACCTGAAAAGGAATAAGGATATGTTTCCCGTCTATGGAGGAGATGAAGAGCTCGTCGTAAAGGTTACATCGATGCTAGCTTTGACACAGATCTAGATGACTCCAAGTCACATACCGGATACGCATATATTTTGAATGGTGGGGCGGTCAGCTGGTGCTATTGCAAGCAAAGCGTTGTGGCAGGATCTACATGTGAAGCGGAGTACATGGCAGCCTCAAAGGCAGCACATGAAGCAATCTGGATGAAGGAGTTCATTACCAACCTAGGAGTTATTCCCAATGCGTCAGGCCGGATGACTCTCTTCTGTGACAACACTGGAGGTATTTCCCTTGCCAAGGAGCCCAGGTTTCATAAGAAGACCAGGCATATCAAGCGTCGCTTCAACTCCATTCGTGAAAATGTTCAAGATGGAGACATAGATATTTGTAAAGTGCATACGGATCTGAATGTCGTAGATCCGTTGACTAAACCTCTTCCACGAGCAAAACATGATCAACACCAGAACTCTATGGGTGTTTGATTCATCACAATGTAACTAGATTATTGACTCTAGTGCAAGTGGGAGACTATTGGAAATATGCCCTAGAGGCAATAATAAAATGGTTATTATTATATTTCCTTGTTCATGATAATTGTCTATTATTCATGCTATAACTGTATTAACCGAAAACTGTAATACATGTGTGAATACATAGACCACAACATGTCCCTAGTGAGCCTCTAGTTTACTAGCTCGTTGATCAATAGATGGTCATGGTTTCCTGACCATGGACCTTGGATGTCATTGATAACGGGATCACATCATTAGGAGAATGATCTGATGGACAAGACCCAATCCTAAGCATAGCACAAGATCGTGTAGTTCATTTGCTAAAAGATTTTCTAATGTCAAGTATCATTTCCTTAGACCATGAGATTGTGCAACTCCCGGATACTGTAGGAATGCTTTGGGTGTACCAAACGTCACAACGTAACTAGGTGGCTATAAAGGTACACTACAGGCATCTCTGAAAGTGTCTGTTGGGTTGGCATGAACCGAGACTGGGATTTGTCACTCCGTATGACAGAGAGGTATTTCTGGGCCCGCTTGGTGATGCATCATCATAATGAGCTCAATGTGACTAAGTAGTTAGTCATGGGATCATGCATTACGGAACGAGTAAAGTGACTTGCTGGTAACGAGATTGAACGAGGTATTGGGACACCGACAATCAAATCTCGGGCAAGTAACGTACCGATTGACAAAGGGAATTGTATACGAGATTGATTGAATCCCCGACATCGTGGTTCATCCGATGAGATCATCGTGGAACATGTGAGAGCCAACATGAGTATCCAGATCCCGTTGTTGGTTATTGGCCGGAGAGCTGTCTCGGTCATGTCTGCATGATTCCTGAACCCGTAGGGTCTACATACTTAAGGTTCGGTGACGCTAGAGTTGTTATGGGAATTAGTATGAGGTTACTGAATGTTGTTTGGAGTCCCGGATGAGATCCCGGACGTCACGACGAGTTCCGGAATGGTCCGAAGGTAAATATTTATATATGGGAAGTCTAGTTTCAGTCACCGAAATAATTTCGGGGTTACTGGTATTGTACCGGGACCACCGAAAGGTGTCCAGGGGTCCACCGGGTGGGTCCACCTACCACGGGGGACTCAATTGGCAGAACAAGGGTGAGAACCATCCCCCTAGTGGGCTGGTGCACCCCCCCCAAGGGCCCAAGGCGCCTAGGGTTGAAAACCCTAGGGGTGGGGGCGCCTCCCACCAACTTGGGGGGCAAGCTC
>NC_041387.1:388150049-388196172 GCF_002162155.2 Triticum dicoccoides
AAAGGGGCCGGCCCCCTCTCCCCTTCCCCTATAAATAGTGGGGGGGGGTGGGAGGGCTGCCACACCCTTCCCCTGGTGCAGCCCTCTCCCTCCCCAACACCTCCTCCTCCATAGTAGTGCTTGGCGAAGCCCTGCCGGAGAACTGCAAGCTCCTCCACCACGCCGTCGTGCTGCCGGAGCTCTCCCTCAACTTCTCCTCTCCCCTTGCTGGATCAAGAAGGAGGAGACGTCCCCGAGCTGTACGTGTGTTGAACGCGGAGGCGCCGTCCATTTGGCGTTAGATCAGATCTTCCACGATTTGAATTGCCGCGACTATGACTCCCTCATCCGCATTCTAGTGATGCTTCCGCTTAGCGATCTTCAAAGGTATGAAGATGTTCATCCTCTCTCTCTCTCTCTTGTTGCTAGAATCTCCATAGATTGATCTTGGTGATGCGTAGAAAATTTTGAATTATTGCTACGTTCCCAACAGTGGCATCATGAGCTAGGTCTATTGCGTAGATTCTTTGCACGAGTAGAACACAAGTAGTTGTGGGCATTGGTTTGTTCAATTTTCTTACTGTTACTAGTCCTATCTTGTTTCGGTGGTATTGTGGGATGAAGCGGCCCAGACCGACCTTACACGTACGCTTACGTGAGACAAGTTCCACCGACTGACATGCACTTGTTGCATAAGGTGGCTAGCGGGTGCCAGTCTCTTCCACTTTAGTCAGATCGGATTCGATGAAAAGGGTCCTTATGAAGGGTAAATAGCAATTGTCATATCACCATTGTGGCTTTTGCTTAGGTAAGAAACGTTCTTGCTAGAAACCCATAGTAGCCACATAAAACATGCAACAACAATTAGAGGATGTCTAACTTGTTTTTGCAGGGTATGCTATGTGATGTGATATGGCCAAAAGAATGTGATGAATGATATATGTGATGTATGAGATTGATCATGTTCTTGTAATAGGAATCACGACTTGCATGTCGATGAGTATGATAACCGGCAGGAGCCATAGGAGTTGTCTTAATTTATTGTATGACCTGCGTGTCAATGATAACGCCATGTAATTACTTTACTTTATTGCTAACCGTTAGCCATAGCAGTAGAAGTAATAGTTGGCGAGATAACTTCATGAAGACACGATGATGGAGATCATGATGATGGAGATCATGGTGTCATGCCGGTGACGAAGGTGATCATGCCGCGCCTCGAAGATGAAGATCAAAGGCGCAAAATGATATTGGCCATATCATGTTACTTTATGATTTGCATGTGATGTTTGTCATGTTTACATCTTATTTTCTTAGAACGAAGGTAGCATAAATAAGATGATCCCTCATTAAAATTTCAAGAAAGTGTTCCCCCTAACTGTGCACCATTGCGAAAATTCGTTGTTTCGAAGCACCACGTGATGATCGGGTGTGATAGATTCTAACATTCGCATACAACGGGTGTAAGCCAGATTTACACATGCAAAACACTTAGGTTGACTTGATGAGCCTAGCATGTACAGACATGGCCTCGGAACACAAGAGACCGAAAGGTCGAACATGAGTCGTATAGTAGATCCGATCAACATGAAGATGTTCATCGATGATGACTAGTCCGTCTCACGTGATGATCAGACACGGCCTAGTTGACTCGGATCATGTATCACTTAGATGACTAGAGGGATGTATGTCTAAGTGGGAGTTCATTAAAATAATTTGATTAGATGAACTTAATTATCATGAACATAGTCTAAAATATCTTTGCAATATGTCTTATAGATCAAATGGCCCATGCTAATGTTGCCCTCAACTTCAACGCGTTCATAGAGAAAACCTAGCTGAAAGACGATGGCAGCAACTATATGGACTGGGTCCGGAACTTGAGGATCATCCTCATAGCTGCCAAGAAAGCATATGTCCTAGAAGCACCGCTAGGTGAAGCACCCATTTTCCCAGCAACTCAAGACGTTATGAACGCCTGGCAGTCGCGTAGTGATGATTACTCCCTGGTTCAGTGCGGCATGCTTTATAGCTTAGAACCGGGGCTCCAAAAGCGTTTTGAGCAGCACGGAGGATATGAGATGTTACAAGAGCTGAAAATGGTTTTCCAAGATCATGCCCGGGTCGAGAGATATGAAGTCTCTGACAAGTTCTACAGTTGTAAGATGGAGGAAAACAGTTCTGTCAGTGAGCATATACTCACTATGTCCGGGTTACACAACCGTTTGTCTCAATTGGGAGTTAATCTCCTAAACGACTCGGCCATTGACAGGATCCTCCAATCACTCCCACCTAGCTACAAGAGCTTTGTGATGAACTACAATATGCAGGGGATGGAGAAGTCCATTCCTGAGTTATATTCAATGCTGAAATCAGCGGAGGTGGAAATCAAAAAGGAACATCAAGTGTTGATGGTGAATAAGACCACTAGTTTCAAGAAAGGCAAGGGTAAAAAGAACTTCAAGAAGGACGGCAAGGGAGTTGTCGCGCCCGGTAAATCAGTTGCCGGGAAGAAGCCAAACAATGGACCCAAGCCCGAGACTCAGTGCTTTTATTGCAAGGGAAATGGTCACTGGAAGCAGAATTGCCCCAATTACTTAGTGGACAAGAAGGCAGAGACTGGGATTTGTCACTTCGTATGACGGAGAGGTATCTCTGGGCCCACTCGGTAATGCATCATCATAATGAGCTCAGTGTGACTAAGTAGTTAGTCACGGGATCATGCATTACGAAACGCGTAAAGTGACTTGTCGGTAATGAGATTGAACAGGTATTGGGATACCGACGATCGAATCTCGGGCAAGTAACGTACCGACTAACAAAGGGAATTGTATACGAGATTGATTGAATCCCTAACATCGTGGTTCATCCGATGAGATCATCGTGGAACATGTGGGAGCCAACATGGGTATCCAGATACCGCTGTTGGTTATTGGCCGGAGAGTTGTCTCGGTCATGTCTGCATGATTCCCGAACCTATACGGTCTACACACTTGAGGTTCGGTGACGCTAGAGTTGTTATGGGAATTAGTATGCGGTTACCGAATGTTGTTCGGAGTCCCAGATGAGATCCCGGACATCGCGAGGAGTTACCTAATGGTCTGGAGGTAAAGATTTGAAAGTGCTAGTTATCGACTAGAGGGGGGTGAATAGGCGATTTTTATCAAAGTCTTCAAAACGTGGAAGTTTCGAAGACAAACAATAGAAATGACCTAATTGATATGCAGCGGAAGATAAACTACAACAAGCAAGCCATATTCAAGTATGCAATAATGTGAACATACAAAGACTAATAGCAGCTAGGTAGTAAGGATCATGATGGAAGATAGTATGAAGCCAATCAACGATAGTAGTCAAGCAATGAAGTCAAACAGATAAGACAAATAAGCAATGACTTCACAAAGACAAACTCAAAGTAAAGGAGCGAAGGGATAGAACCAGTCACTTGTTGAAGACATATGATTTGTTGGACCAGTTCCAGTTGCTGTGACAACTATACGTCTAGTTAGGAAGGCTGAGATTCAACTCGGAAGACCGCGTCTTCACCTTATTCCCCTTGAGCTAAGGACACA
Organism: Triticum dicoccoides; assembly: GCF_002162155.2. Lineage (NCBI taxonomy): Eukaryota > Viridiplantae > Streptophyta > Magnoliopsida > Poales > Poaceae > Triticum > Triticum dicoccoides. The sequence continues at coordinate 388,153,601 of NC_041387.1, forward strand.
CAGTCCTCGCCCAATCACTCTGGTAAGTCTTCAAGGTAGACTTCCGAACCTTCACAGACTTTGTTCACCGGCAATCCACAATGACTCTTGGATGCTCAGAACGCGGATGCCTAACCGGCTGGAAGATACACAGTCCTCGAGTGTAATAAGTCTTCAGGTCACACAGACAGAAAGACTTCAGTGATGCCTAACACTCTTTGGCTCTGGGTGTTTGGGCTTTGTCCTCGCAAGGATTTCTCTCTCAAAGGCTTCGAGGTGGGTTGCTCTCAAAACGACAAAAGCCGTAAACTAACTCTGAGCAGCCACCAATTTATGGTGTAGGGGGTGGGCTATTTATAGCCACAAGGCAACCCGACCTGATATGTCTGAAATGACCCTGGGTCACTAAGGAACTGACACGTGTTCCAACAGTCAGATTTCAAACACACACGACAACTTTACTTGGGTTACAAGCAAAGCTGACTCATCCAGCTCTGGATAACATTTGCTCTCATTGTCTTCGCTCGAAGACATAGGATTTGGATTGAGCATCACTTTAGTCACTCTGACTTTGTTCACTTGGACCCCACTTAACAGTACGGTGGTTCCTATGACTCAACACAGAAGAAAAGGAAACAACAAAACAACACAGTCTTCGCGCTCCATAGTCTTCGCTCAATGTCTTCTCATGTCATAGTCTTCAATGTGAATATCTTCACATACCACCATTGTCTTCAATGTCTTCATACATTTTTAGGGGTCATCTTCGGTAGGTAAACTGAATCAATGAGGGACACAACCTGCGTTATCCTGCAATTCTCACAAACGCATTAGTCCCTCAACCAACTTTGTCGTCAATACTCCAAAACCAACTAGGGGTGGCACTAGATGCACTTACAATCTCCCCCTTTTTGGTGATTGATGACAAACTGGTTGAAGTTTTCAACGGGAATAAAGTATGTGAAATTGTAAAGGATAGGGTATTGTCTTCATAAGTGGCAGGGGCTCCCCCTGAAGATGTGCATATAAGTAATTTGCTTTTGGAATGCAAATGCACATGGCAGGTTGTACTTGTGGAGATCCTCTTCAACTTATGAAGATAATTCATCATGCATGAAATGATATAACTTAAAGAATGACATGCATAATTAAAATGGACGTCTGCAGAATGATCTAAGTGCGGAATGATGTAAGTGCGGAAGTTATCATCACACATGAAAGAGCAAATAAGTAGCAGACGACCATCGAGTTTAAGTGTTACAACTCAACGAACGAAATGTATCAAAAGCAAGAGTTGTAAACACTAGGCAAAATATAAGCACCCGCCCATATGAACCCGCTTGAAGACTATCAAACTCATATGCTTCTCCCCCTTTTCTCAGTAATGACCAAAAAGGTTTGAATACATAGAGCATCTACTCGTCCTCATGAGGAGTGGTGAAGCAGTAGGGTTGTCGTTGTTGCTTGGTGATGCAGACGAACTTGGTGCAGTGTCGATGCGTGCAGAAGTAGGGGGCGGCGAAGTAGCATCGTCTTCATCATCGATCACGTTGGCATTCACAGTTTCCGTGGAGGAAGAATAGTCAGAGTCTTCAAGGGATGGAGTTCGTCGTAGGATAGCATTTCGTGGAGGAGTGGAGTCGAACTTGAATCGTTCAGTGAAGCCATCGTCTTGAAGATCTGCTTCAGCACTGAGCAGGGTCAAACTCTTCCATGATCGCCGACAGGTTTCGTGAGTGACAAATGCATTCTTGGTGGCAAGATTTCAAATGCGATTTACATCCACCAAGGGACTTTGCATCTGACGCTTGAGCCAAAAATGATGCTTATCTTGTTTCTGATGCAGTGCCACAAGAAGTTCTCGGTCATTTAGGACACGAGAGCGCTTCCTAGGCCTTTGAGCAATTGTGCTCTCAGTATCTTCAGTTGGCGCACGATGAGGTAGACAAGTGTTCCTGCCAGCGGATAGACACGAGTTACAGCTTGGACTCCTTCCAGAGGTTGAGTGAAGCTTTGGTGTTCAGAATTTTGAAGACAAAGAGGCTTCTTCGCAGGCTCAGGGTATATGGCTTCAACTGACATATCAACCTCTAGTAGAAAGATCACATGATTGTGAGCAGAGGGCTGATAGTTGATAGGAGAATGTTGCTTGATGAGGCGCATGACCCATGGAGCATAGAATTTCAGGCCAAAAAGATCAGATCCAGATGCAGCCAGTTGCCTGAGGAAGAAATCTTGTGCATTGAAGCTGATGCCATTGAGGATGTAAAAGACCAATGTCTTCATGGCTCCTTCAAGTTTTGCAGCTGATGAATGTCCTTTGATAGGCCATAGAGTTCGCCTGATGATATGATATATGGTGCGCGGAAGATACTCAAGGTCATCAACAAAGAACTCCTTTGGGTATTCAGCGTCATGTGGCAATGGCTTCATCATGCTCAACATCTGGCTCATGTTGGGTTCTGGCTTATGGAAGATGCTCTCCAAAGCATTGCGGTGGTTTTGACAACCAGGTTCGTACAACTCTTCGGGAGTGGATAGGCCTGTAAGCTCAATGATGTCAAGAGCTTTGGCTTCATGATGAACATTTCCTGTCATCCACTCGAGAATCCATGTTTTTGTATCCCCGTTGTAGCCGCGAATGTGGAGGGTAGCATAGAATTGAAGCAAAAGTCCTTCATTCCAATGTTCTTTGTCTGTCACAAAGCTGAGCAGACCTGCATCACGAAAGCAGTCAAGTGCTTCTTCTAAGCATGGCAGTCCAGCAATGGCTTCAGTGTCGAGGTGCATATGAGGGAAAATGCGCCCTTGATCATACAGAACGCAGGAGTAATAGCTTCATTGTTGATGACTCCAGAACCGACCAGATGATATTATTGGCCTTGAGTAAGGGTTCTTTGAGTTGTCAAAGAAGGTGTTGTGGCTTTTGAAGCCATTTGCATTGAAGGACCCGACAGATGTGGCAGTACCTGGAAACCTTGGCAGTCTTGGCTTTGGTTTCTGGACCTGAGGCCTATGCTCAATGTGATAATCAAACTAAGGACCAGAGACATTAGGCGGAGGGACCAGAACGGGCCATCTTACTGTGATTAGCTCGCCATGGTTGTATGCTTTCTCAATTGTATAGGGTCTTGGTGGCGGAACAGGAGCAGTGGCAGCAACTGTGGCTTCAGGCTGCACTACAGAAGCTTCAAGACCAGTTGCAGCATTGACTTCTAGCATGTTGCTTGGTGCAGGCTCCACATTAGCTTCAGCCATGACTACGTCATTGGCTTCATTCGTGTTAGTGGTGGCAGCCTCAACGTTTTCAACCTCCACTTGTTGAGATGGAGGGTCTGGTACGGGCACGTTCACTTCTGGAACAGCTTCTTCAGGAATGGGGGGAGTAGAGACACGATCTTCTTGATGTTCGTCATCGGCTGATGCAGCCGAATTGTCTTCAGCAGCTTGGGCTTCAGACACGGAGACATTCACAGTTGGAGTGGCTTCTGAAAACACTTGACGTGCAACAGGTTGGTGGTGCACTTCTCCTTCTGGAACGCTCAGAAGAGGGACTTGAGGCCTTGGTCCTTTGTGAAGCCTTTGTAATACAGGCGACGCCTTTGGAGATGGAGTAGGCAGGCCCTCATCCTCTTCAACTTGCACAGATGATGTGACTTGTTGTTGTTGGGGAGTATTGGGGGAGTCTTGTTGTTGAGGGCGATCAACCCATGATGCATCCTGAGCAATTGGCGTCAGAGGATGACCAATGCTGATGATTTCGCTGTTCATGAGAACAGGCGATGATACCATGTTGTGTTCAATCTGAGGAAGAACTTCATCATCTTCAACATTGTCATGGTGACCAATGTCTTCAGCAGTGATGGGATCAACTGCTGGAATGTCTTCAGCTTCCTGAGCCTCTGTGGAAGCAGGCTCATGAACAATGATTCGTAGTTCTTGATTTGCAGATACAGGGCGAACCACTGAGATAGGTTCAACAACAAGGGGCTCTGTGGGAGCAGCCTGATTCTTCTTGGTTTTGCGCTTCTTCTTGGAGGGAGTAGCATCAGAGGCTTCTGAGGGTTTCCGTTTCCTGGCTTCAGCCTCTGCAGCCCTCGTCTTCTTCTGTTCTGAAGCGGTTGACATGGCCTTTGGCTTCGAGCCAGTCATGCTGCTTGGGAAGACTATGCGTGGTTCATCCTACCTTGAAGGTGCAGGTTGGACAGTTGATAGCTTCTTCTTCTTTGCAGCCATCCTGGGTTCGATGCCAGGATGACCAAGAGCCTTGCGCTTCTCAGCCTCATTGTAGGCAAGCACACACTTGCCAGCCAGATTCTTCATGCGCTCTCTAGAGCCTCGAGCTTCTTCACGCTTCTTGTGAAAGGCTTCTTTGAGCTCGTGCAGCATGATCTTGAAGTTCTTGACATCTTGCATGTTGAGCGTGGCCACATGCTTCTTGAACTGAGCCTTTTCATAGTCAATCTTGTGCTTCAGTTCGACGATGCGCTAAGCAATAGCGTCATTGAAGGAGACGCTGAGGCCAATGGGAAGTTGCAAGTCATCAAAGCTGAGATTTGGTGTGTCAAACCACTCATCAATGAAGTTATGGATGATTGCCACTTCAAAGAGAGGCAAATTATTGAAGATCTCTGCTTCTTCCTTGCTCTTGATCAGTTGCTCAAGAGCATCATCTGCAAGATCGTCATCGCTGGACAGATCAATGTGCTCTTCACGTAGAATGGCAGCAGGAGTCAATGTTTGATCAGTACTCTTGATGATTTTCTTTTTCTTCTCCGTCTTCTTGGAGATGCGTGAAAGATCTTCAGACTGCACATTGTCTTCAGGAGGTGCAGTGGCCAGTGGCTTCACACGAGAAGCTTTTGGAGGTGCAGCTGATGTTGAAGCCTTAGTTTTCTTGGGCTTCTGCGGCCTTGGAGGAGGAGCTGGGGCTTCATCAGTATCAGCATCATTATCAGCATGATCCACTTTGGCACCTTGTACCAAGATGTATGAGATGAGGCCATCAAGGTTCGTAAAGGGGCCGATCTCATTTTCTTCAGCTTCACGTGTGCCGTCATCACAGGGAGCAGAGGGACCAGGATTGAAGTCTAATCCCCATGACTTCTTGTTTTCCTTTGCCGATGCCTTTGCATACTGGAAGTTGCACTTGAAGAGATTATCGTCACGACACCAGAGCAATGATGATGGATCGGCATTTTCAGGCTGTGGTCCACGGACCATACAAGGATAGAATTCTTGTGCAATAGCTTCAGCTTTGTTCTTGGGGGAAAGGCCTCGATAGAGAATATCACCCCAAGGACTCTTGATAGCATTTTTCTCAGTGTACTCCTGGGTCACGAACTTGTACTTGAACCATTATTCAGCCCAATAGCGTCGAATCCATTGGATTCGGGTCTTGCGCTGATTTCTGCGAGGTCATCAGGCAAATCTTTTGATGTTCCCCCTCGATGTTGTCTGCCACCCTTCCTTACTGATTTCTCTGCAGCCATGAACTTCAAACTGAATGGCTTCAATATGTTCAAAGGCTTCAAGGGCTTTCGCTTGCTGGTCAAACAGGAACTAGCTTCAGGAGAGTTAATGTGTTGCTGTAAGAATTCTGCAAACGAATTCTGACTATGAGAACCAAGGGATTCTCCCACGGACATGTACCTGTGACAGCATTAGAGATGCGAGGGAAGGGGAAGAGGTCATATGCATTCTCAGAAGATTTTGAAGATAAATCAGTTTTAAGACATTGACCTCATGTTGCAAAGACATTCACTTATATGTTGAGAGTTGGTTCCAGATTTGTACGAATCCGTGAATAAGTACAAGTGAGGAATCTAACTATATATGAAGCTTAAGTGAATATACTAGGCAGTATGAGATGCAGACAGAATAGATCTAACATTGTGTAGACAGAAACCAATTTTGGTAAATAGGATGAATCATTGCGGATCAAAAATATGGTAAAAATAGAGTTATATTTACCACACGAAGAACTGCTAGATGGGATGAATAGGAGACCGAGCAGTTCAATCCACCGTGCCCTAACTTGGCGACGGAGGACACCTACGACGGCGGCAGAGAGGACGATGCCCGCGGCCGGCGTGAGGACGGCGTCGGAGAAGTCGCGACAGCTAATCGCTTCGTCGTTGGCGTCGTCGAGAGCTAGCGGTGGCGCTAGGGTTTTGACGAGGTGGAGAGGTGGAAGAAGGTTTTCTTGACCGCAGGGGACACGTATTTATAAGTTGGTGTGCAGCATAGCGCAATTACGCAGGTGCCCCTGCCTGTTCACATCCGTGGGACACGTGGAAAGCATGCAACATACTCAGAGTTGTCCCACGTTCCCACGCCCGCCAAGTTTGTCGGATGGTTGTTCCGGCTTCTCCGAATTTCAACAATAAAGATGAATCGTTTAAAAGGACTTGATGTTTGTCTCTGTTTCTTCTGCTGACAAGGATGCAGAGAAGACATTTGACAGTTTCAATAGAATGCATATGATTTGGACAGATAGAGTTTGAGATAGAAAGCATAGAGAGATTAGGGTCCGATCACATTCACTTAGTTCAGAAGATTCACAAGTGAAGACATAGCTATAAGTGAATGCTGAGAGGACAGAATACTAGTATATATATATATGAGAAAGCAATCAACTCAACATAGTGAAGTAAATCATGAAGATAAGTTGAAAGTTGAAGACAAACCAAATGCGAAGATATTCACCAATAACGCCATGAGTGAAACACTTCAAACCAAGAAATTTGGTGGTGGCGTTACCCACCGTATAGGAAGTATTAGACCCAGACACGGCGCACAATTATCGTGGCGCTCCGAAGTCAAATTCCATGTTAATGTATTCACACTCAGAATGTAAGTCTTCATTGATTGAAGATATACTTTACTTCGTGTGTTGCACATCTAAGTCATCAACATGCATAAGTGTTAGGATGTGTGCCTGGTCACAGGACATTTGAGGATTCCAAGATATTCAGCTCACACCGTAACTTGCAAAACCTTTTCTCATCCAAGGGCTTTGTGAAGATATCTGCCAGTTGCTCTTCAGTGTTGACGTGAATGATGTCAATATCTTTCTTCATGACATGATCTCTGAGAAAATGATGACGAATTTCAATGTGCTTTGTCTTCGAGTGCTGAACTGGATTGTTGGCAATCTTGATAGCGCTTTCGTTGTCGCAGAAGAGAGGGACTTGTTTTAGATTAATGCCATAGTCCTTGAGAGTTTGCTTCATCCATAGAAGCTGAGCGCAGCAAGATCCAGCAGCAATGTATTTAGATTCAGCAGTTGAGAGTGATACATAGTTTTGCTTCTTTGAAGACCAACAGACAAGTGATCGTCCCAGAAAGTGACATGTGCCTGATGTAGACTTGCGATCGACCTTGTCACCAGCATAATCAGCATCCGAGAATTCAACCAGATCAAATCTTGAGCCCTTTGGATACCATAATCCAAGTGTTGGGGTGTAAGCCAAATATCTAAGAATCCGCTTCACAGCTAAGTGATGCGATTCCTTTGGTGCCGCTTGGAATCAAGCACACATGCAAACACTAAGCATAATATCTGGCCTAGATGCACATAGGTAAACAAAGAACCAATCATGGAGCGGTATACCTTTTGATCGAACTCTTTACCATTGTCGTCGGGACCAAGATGGTGTTTGTCTGGCATTGTCATCGTGTACCCTTTGCAATCTTGCATTCCAAACTTCTTCAGACAATCTTTGAGATGTTTTTCTTGAGATATGAAGATGCCATTCCTTTGCTGACGAATTTGAAGACCAAGGAAGAACTTCAGCTCACCCATCATGGACATCTGATATTGCTCTTGCATCATGTATCCAAACTCATCACTATACTTCTGGTTGGTGCAGCCGAAGATAATGTCATCCACATATATTTGGCACACAAACAGTTCACCATCATATGTCTTCGTGAAGAGTGTGGGATCGAGGGATCCAGGTTTGAAGCCTTTGCTCTTCAGGAAGTCTTTGATCGTATCATACCAAGCGCGAGGAGCTTGTTTGAGGCCATACAGTGCTTTGTTTAGTTTGTACACCATATCAGGATGTTTTGGATCTTCAAAGCCAGGTGGTTGAGCAACGTACACTTCTTCTTCAATATTGCCGTTGAGGAATGCACTCTTCACATCCATTTGATATAGCAAGATGTTGTGGTGATTAGCATAGGCTAGCAGTATGCGAATAGCTTCAAGCCTTGCTACAGGAGCAATTGTTTCATCGAAGTCAATTCCTTCAACTTGAGTATATCCTTGAGCCACAAGACGTGCTTTGTTTCTGACGACTTGACCATGCTCATCTTGCTTGTTTCGATATATCCATTTAGTGCCAATAATGTTATGCTTGTGAGGGTCAGGGCGCTTGACAAGTTCCCAAACATTATTCAGCTTGAATTGTTGAAGTTCTTCTTGCATGGCTTGAATCCATTCAGGTTCCATAAAGGCTTCAACAACTTTCTTGGGTTCTGATATTGACACAAATGAAAAATGCCCACAAAAATTTGCTAACTGTGTTGCTCTTGAGCGAGTAAGTGGTCCAGGTGCATTGATGCTATCAATTATCTTCTCAATATGTACTTCATTTGCAACACGAGGATGAACTGGACGAAGACCTTGCTCATGCTGATCATTGTCATCATTGGGAGGATTGTCTTCGGTCTGAGCATTGTCTTTAGGTTGGTTTGGTGCAGAAATGATAAGTTCCTCTTCAGGCTGTGCTTCAGAAGGCATGATTTCACCAGTTCCCATCAGCTTGATAGATTCACTGGGAGGAGCTTCATCCAGTGTGCTTGGTAGGAGCTCTCATTGTGAACCATTGGTTTCATCAAATCGCACGTCCACAGTTTTAATGATTTTGTAGTGAAAGAGGTTGAAGACTCTGTAAGAGTGCGAGTCCTTTCCATAACTGAGCATGAAGCCTTCGTGAGCTTTAGGTGCAAATTTTGACTTGTGATGGGGATCCTTGATCCAGCACCTAGCACCAAAGACTTTGAAGTAGCTGACATTTGGCTTCTTGCCAGTGAGGAGCTCATAGGATGTTTTGCTCAGAAGCTTGTGGATGTAAACACGGTTGATGATGTGACATGTTGTATCAATAGCTTCAGGCCAGAACTTTCTTGGTGTCTTGTACTCATCGAGCATTGTTCGAGCCATCTCAATGACGGTTCTGTTCTTGCACTCTACAATGCCATTTTGCTGAGGTGTGTATGGAGCAGAAAACTCATGAGTGATTCCCATTGTATCCAGATAAAGATCAAGCCCGGTATTCTTGAATTTAGTGTCGTTATCACTTCTGATATGCTTGATCTTGACGCCATAATTGTTCACGGCTCGATTGGCAAATCGTCTGAAGACATCTTGTACTTCAGTCTTGTAGAGAATTATGTGCACCCATGTGTATCTTGAGTAGTCATCAACAATGACGAAGCCATAGAGACAAGCTGTTGTTGTGAGGGTAGAGTAGTGAGTAGGGCCAAATAAGTCCATGTGTAGCAGCTCGAAGGGTTGAGAAGTTGTCATGATTGTCTTCGAGGGGTGCTTCGCCCTAGTCATCTTTCCAGCTTCGCAGGCACCGCACAAATGATCTTTCTTGAACTTGACACCTTCGATGCCTATGACATGCTTCTTATTGATGAGTGTGTGTAAGTTCCTCATGCCAGCATGCCCCAGCCTCTGATGCCAAAGCCAGCATTCTGAAGCTTTTGCAAGAAGACATATGGCAAGGTGTGGACCTGCTGAGAAATCTACCATGTATAGATCATCTTTCCTATACCCTTCAAAGACTAGAGACTTGTCAGATTCCATTAGTACAAGGCAACAATATTTTCCAAATAGCACAATCATGTTTAAGTCACAAAGCATTGAGACAAACATTAAGTTGAACCCAAGGGATTCAACAAGCATCACTTTATCCATGTGTTGATCCTTTGAGATTGCAACTCTACCTAGACCCAATACCTTGCTTTTACCAGTGTCAGCAAATGTGAGTTGACTCTTGTTGGATGGACGTAAGGTTGAGTCCATGAGAAGACTTCGATCACCAGTCATATGATTAGTGCATGCGCTGGCCATAATCCATTCTGAAGCACGAGGTGTCATACCCTACAGTGCAGTTAGGAGGATAGGCTTCACAAGGTATGTTGTGAAGCATAAGCATTTGACGCACACTAGGATTATCACAGCTTAGATCAAGGTTAGAACACATAGTATGACAGGTAAGCGATTCGTATGTTGAATACATAGTAAGTCATTTTATCATGCGTCCCTTAATGTGTTTTAGGTCCCCAGCAATAGTATCGGACGCCTTTGATTGCTGGCTGGGGACCATATTCTGCAAAAGAGTGTTAATTCTTCTTCACCACCCACATCTTCAGGGGTGGCTTAGAAGCAATGAGTCTAAGTGCAGCATCTGAGAATTTCGGCTTTGAAGCCCTAGCAAATAGCCTTGCAGGAGATGAACGATACTCATATGAATAAGCAGAAAAGTTCTTAGTCCTATGAACATGGCGGTTTGAGGACACACGTTCATATTCATAAGTTTGAGTACGATTTTCCTGCAAAACATTGGCGTTAGGGTGACTCAAGTGAGTCTTGTATTCGTATGAAGCCGTTGGACCATATGATGCCTTTGGTCTGGGGTTTGTCTTCTTCCCTGGTGGTGTCATGATGACATTCACTGGAAGATTCTCAAGAAAGCTTTTGGGAAGCCAGATCTTCTTCATAGGTGGTCCATTCCTGCAGTTAGTACCAATATACCTGGCAAACACTTCACCATTCTGATTTTTGAACAGTTTATAGTTTGCATCAAAGGATTCATCAATGATAATAGGGTTAGCACAGGTAAAGCCAGATAAAGTGGATGGATCCACTGAAGGTTCCTTTGCAGCAACCCGTGTGGTTTTGGGATACTGCTCAGGCTTCCAGTAGGAACCATCAGCATTCATTTTCCTCTCGAACCCAACACCCTCTTTCCTAGGATTTCAGTTCAGAATCTACTTTTTGAGGACATCGCAAAGTGTCTGATGTCCTTTCAGACTTTTATACATCCTTGTTTCAAGCAATGTCTTCAACCTAGCATTTTCATCAGCAATAGCAGTGGTATCCTCCGTAGAGGGGTTAGTTTCCACATCAGTAGTTGAAGACAATGCAACAGCAGCGGCATTGGAACATTCAGCAACACAGGTAGCGTTATCACGCTCAATGCATTTTAAGCATGGTGGTTCAAATCCATCCTGAGCGGAACTGATCTATTGAGCGTGAAATGACTCATTCTCTTTTTGAAGATCTTCATGAGTCGCTTTCAATTTCTCAAGCTCTTGCTTCCTTTGAAGATAATCATAGGAGAGCTTTTCATATGTGGTTGAGAGCGTCTCATGAAGACTTTCAAGTTCTTGGTACTTAGCATGAAGATTTTTTATGTCTTCTACTAAGGAATGTGAACGTGTCATTTCCGCGTCCAACAGGTCATCGCTTTTGTCTAACAGTTTTTGAGTATGTTCCATAGCCCTTTGTTGTTCAGTAGCAATTTTAGCAAGTGTTTTGTAGCTGGGTTTGGATTCACAATCAGAGTCATCTTCACTTGATGTTTGAAAGTAAGCATCACGCGATTTTACCTTGGCACCACGTGCCATGAAGAAGTAGGTGGGAGCAGGATCGTCCATGTCATCAGCTTCAGTGTTGGTGTGGAAATCATGGTCTTCAGTGTTGAAGATGGACTTGGCAACATAGGTTGTGGCTAGAGCTAGACTTGCAACGCCAGGGTCGGACTCTTCTTTAGACTCCACCTCCACCTCCTCAGAAGCAGACTCCTCCTCTGAATCCATTTCCTTGCCAACAAAAGCACGAGCCTTGCCAGATGAGCTCTTCTTATGTGATGAAGACCTTGATGAGGACTTAGAAGAAGACTTTGAAGATTTCTTCTTCTTCTTGTCATCAGAAACATATTCCTTGCTCTTCTTCTTCTTCTTCTCATTGTCCCACTGTGGACACTCAGAGATATAGTCCAGGTTTCTTGCACTTGTGACATGTTCTCTTCTTGTTGTCATGAGTGGAAGCTTCATCATTCCTTGAGCTAGATCGTGAAGATTTTCTGAAGCCTTTCTTCTTGGTGAAATTCTGGAACTTCTTCACAAGCATGGCTAGTTCCTTTCCAACGTCTTCAGGATCATCAGAACCGCAGTCAGATTCTTCTTCAGGTGAGGAAACAACTTTTGCCTTCAAGGCGCGAGTTCAGCCATAATTGGGACCATAGATATCTCTTTTCTCAGAAAGCTGGAACTCATGTGTGTTGAGCCTCTCAAGTATATCAGACGGATCGAGTGTCTTGAAGTCAGGGCATTCTTATATCATGAGGGCAAGGGTGTCAAAGGAGCTGTCAAGTGATCTCAGTAGTGTCTTAACGATTTCATGCTTGGTAATCTCAGTGGCGCCAAGAGCCTGAAGCTCATTTGTGATGTCGGTGAGGCGATCAAACGTGAGCTGGACATTTTCATTGTCGTTTCTCTTGAAGCGGTTGAAGAGATTGCGAAGAACACTGATCCTATGGTCTCTCTGTGTAGAGACGCCTTCGTTGACCTTGGATAGCCAGTCCCAGACTAGCTTTGACGTTTCCAGAGCACTCACACGGCCATACTGTCCTTTGGTCAGATGACCATAGATGATGTTCTTTGCAGTGGAGTCCAGTTGAATGAACTTCTTGACATCAGTAGGGGTGACACCTTCACTAGTTTTGGGAACGCCGTTCTTGACGACATACCAGAGGTCGACATCAATGGATTCAAGATGCATGCGCATCTTATTCTTCCAGTAGGGATATTCAGTTCCATCGAACACGGGACAAGCAGCGGAGACTTTGATTATCCCTGCAGTCGACATAGCTAAACTCTAGGTGGTTAAACCGAATCACATAGAACAAGGGAGTACCTTGCTCTGATACCAATTGAAAGTGCTAGTTATCGACTAGAGGGGGGGTGAATAGGCGATTTTTATCAAAGTCTTCAAAACGTGGAAGTTACGAAGACAAACAATAGAAATGACCTAATTGATATGCAGCGGAAGATAAACTACAACAAGCAAGCCATAGTCAAGTATGCAATAATGTGAACGTACAAAGACTAATAGCAGCTAGGTAGTAAGGATCAGGATGGAAGATAGTATGAAGCCAATCAACGATAGTAGTCAAGCAATGAAGTCAAACAGATAAGACAAATAAGCAATGACTTCCCGAAGACAAACTCAAAGTAAAGGAGGGAAGGGATAGAACCAGTCACTTGTTGAAGACACAGGATTTGTTGGACCAGTTCCAGTTGCTGTGACAACTGTACGTCTGGTTAGGGAGGCTGAGATTCAACTCAGAAGACCGCGTCTTCACCTTATTCCCCTTGAGCTAAGAACACACAGTCCTCGCCCAATCACTCTGGTAAGTCTTCAAGGTAGACTTACGAACCTTCACAGACTTCGTTCACCGGAAATCCACAATGACTCTTGGATGCTCAGAACGCGATGCCTAACCGGCTGGAGGATACACAGTCCTCAAGTGTAATAAGTCTTCAGGTCACACAGACAGAAAGACTTCAGTGATGCCTAACACTCTTTGGCTCTGGGTGTTTGGGCTTTGTCCTTGCAAGGATTTCTCTCTCAAAGGCTTCGAGGTGGGTTGCTCTCAAAACGACAAAAGCCGTAAAGTAACTCTGAGCAGCCACCAATTTATGGTGTAGGGGGTGGGCTATTTATAGCCACAAGGCAACCCGACCTGATATGTCTGAAATGACCCTGGGTCACTAAGGAACTGACACGTGTTCCAACGGTTAGATTTCAAACACACATGGCAACTTTACTTGAGCTACAAGCAAAGCTGACTCATCCAGCTCTGGATAACATTTGCTCTCATTGTCTTCGCTCGAAGACATAGGATTTGGGTTGAGCATCACTTTAGTCACTCTGACTTTGTTCACTTGGACCCCACTTAACAGTACGGTGGTTCCTATGACTCAACACAGAAGAAAAGGAAACAACAAAACAACACAGTCTTCGCGCTCCATAGTCTTCGCTCAATGTCTTCTCATGTCATAGTCTTCAATGTGAATATCTTCACATACCACCATTGTCTTCAATGTCTTCATACATTTTTAGGGGTCATCTTCGGTAGGTAAACCGAATCAATGAGGGACACAACCTGCGTTATCCTGCAATTCTCACAAACGCATTAGTCCCTCAACCAACTTTGTCGTCAATACTCCAAAACCAACTAGGGGTGGCACTAGATGCACCTACAAGATTTATATATGGGAAGTCCAGTTTTAGTCACCGGAATAATTCCAGGGGTTACCATTATTGTACCGGGGCCACCGAAAGGTGTCCGGGGGTCCACCAGGTGGGTCCACCTGCCATGGGGGACTCAATGGGTTGAACAAGGGTGGAAACCAGCCCCCTAGTGGGTTGGTGCGCCCCTAAGGGCCCAAGGAACCTAGGGTTGAAAACACTAGGGGTGGGGGTGCCTCCCACCAACTTGGGGGGCGAGCTCCCCCCTTGGCCACCGCCCCCTTAGATGGGGTCTAGTGGGGCCGGCCCCCTCTCCCCTTCCCCTATAAATAGTGGGGGTGGGAGGGCTGCCAGACCCTTCCCCTGGCACATCCCTCTCCCTCCCCAACACCTCTTCCTCCGTAGTAGTGCTTGGTGAAGCCTTGCCGGAGAACTGCAAGCTCCTCCACCATGCCGTCATGCTTCTAGAGCTCTCCCTCAACTTCTCCTCTCCCCTTGCTAGATCAAGAAGGAGGAGACGTCCCCGGGCTGTATGTGTGTTGAATGCGAAGGCGCCGTCTATTCGGCGTTAGATCGGATCTTCCATGATTTGAATCACCGTGAGTACGACTCCCTCATCTGCGTTCTAGTGATGCTTCCGCTTAGCGATCTTCAAAGGTATCAAGATGCTCATCCTCTCTCTCTCTCTCTTGTTGCTAGAATCTCCATAGGTTGATCTTGGTGATGCGTAGAAAATTTTGAATCATTGCTACGTTCCCCAACATTGCACGCGCCTGGCCTTGGTCATCATGGCTGGCGTCACCTCAGCCTCATGATGTGAGTTCTTGCATAGAAATCTCAGCTCCTCAGGAGGCCGCCTGGGGAGGCTGCTCCTTTAGGAGGTCTTGATGTCGTCGGCCTCGCGAGGCTTGTCCCCTTGCAAGGGTCTTGACTTGCTGATGCTGAAGATGGGTCATACTAGGTCATCGATGGAGCCACGCCGTGGGCCGCAGGCAGGCAAGTCTGGGTACCCTGGTTCCTAGAGCGCTGACACTCCCTTATGAGATTTTCATTTCTTGTTGGATGCTTCCCAATCTTTTGCTAGCCTTCATTTCACTAAGTATGATCACTACTTGTGCATCCAAAATCCTTTAAACCAGTTTTTGTCACATGAGGTCACTATACCTACCTATATGCGGTATTCTGTTGCCGTTCTAAGCAAATTTTTATGTGCCATCTCTAATTTTAAAAATAAATTTCTCTTTTGTGTGCTCGTACCGCTCATGAAATAGTAGGGGGTGGCTGATATATTTCCATGCTAGATGTATTTTTTCAAGATGAGTGTTTATTCACTTGTCATTGCACGAGAGTACGGCAAAGGTATTAGGGATGCCCAGTCCCAAAATGAAAAAAATGGATTTACTTTATCTTGTCAAATAATAAATTCCTTGGAAATTGTTGGTATGGAAGACACCCGTGAATATGGTTAGCCATGGAAAGTGAAAGTATGGTGGAAAAAGGAATAAACTTTATTTTCTGTTTGGGAACCGCCTATGATATATCTAGCATGGAAAGTATTGGGAACTACTTGATCGTTTTTGTTGACAGGAAAAGCATGCCACCCAAAATGTTTTATCTCTATTTTTTGCTTTGAGCTATGGCACCTCTACAAATCCCTACTTCCCTCCGCGAAGGGCCTTTCTATTTACTTTATGCATTTTTTAATTGAGTATCCATCTTCTCTTATAAAGCACCAACTAAGGGGCACTATCATCGTACTTGAGCATTGGGTGTAGCTAATATGCGAGTGTGTTTCATGAATGGATCAATGATTGAGCATAATGGGCTAGGGATAACTTGCTTTAGTGTTGATATTTTGAAAGACATGGTTGCTTGTTGATATGCTTGAGTATTAAAATATACATGTCAAAACTAGACTATTGCTTTTAACCATATAAAAGTCCAAATGTCCATGCTACAAAGAAAAGAATATGTGATGAACATGTTAGGCAACATTCCACATCAAATTTTTTTATCATTTACCTACTCGAGGACGAGCAGGAATTAAGCTTGGGGATGCTGATACGTCTCCAACGTATCTATAATTTTTGATTGTTCCTTGCTGTTATATTATCATTCTTGGATGTTTTACAATCATTTTATAGCAACTTTATCTCATTTTTTGGGACTAAACTATTGACATAGTGCCAAGTGCCAGTTGTTGTTTTCTGCTTGTTTTTACATTGCAAGTAATCAATATCAAATGGAGTCCAAACGCAGTGAAACTTTTTGTGGATTTGTTTGGACCAGAAGACATCCAGTGGGCCAATGAAGTGCCGGAGAGGGGGCCAAGGTGAGCACAAGATACCAGGGCGCGCCTGGAGGCCCAAGCGCGCCCTGATGGGTTGTGCCCATCTCAGTGGCCTCCCGCACCTCCTCTTTGCTCTCTAAATACCCCAATATTACAGAAACCCTAGGGGAGTCAACGAAAATCAATTCCAGCCCCTGCAAGTTCCAGAACCACCAAACCCAATCTAGACACCATCACGGAGGGGTTCATCATCCTCATTGGTGCCTCTTCGATGATGTGTGAGTAGTTCATTGTAGACCTACGGGTCCGTAGTTAGTAGCTAGATGGCTTCCTCTCTCTCTCTCTCTCTTGATTCTCAATACAATGGTCTCTTGGAGATGTTTTTGATGTAACTCTTTTTGCGGTGTGTTTGTTAAGATCCGATGAACTTTGAGTTTATGATGAGATCTCTATTTTTATCCATGAAAGTTATTTGAGTCTTTTGATCTCTTATATGCATGATTACTTATAGCCTCGTATTTCTTCTTCGAATCTTTGGTTTAGTTAGGCCAACTAGATCGATTTTTCTTGCCATGGGAAGAAGTGCTTTGTGATGGGTTCGCTCTTACGGTGCTTGATCCCAGTGACAGAAGGGGAACCGACACGTATGTATCGTTGCTATTAAGGATAACAAGATGCGGTCTATTTCTACATAAATAAATCTTGTCTACATCATGTCATCGTTCTTATTGCATTACTCTGTTTCT
Organism: Triticum dicoccoides; assembly: GCF_002162155.2. NCBI lineage: Eukaryota > Viridiplantae > Streptophyta > Magnoliopsida > Poales > Poaceae > Triticum > Triticum dicoccoides. The sequence continues at coordinate 388,170,894 of NC_041387.1, forward strand.
CCGTGAACTTAATACACTAGATGCATGCTGGATAGCAGTCGATGTGTGGATTAATAGTAGTAGATGCAGGAAGGAGTCGGTCTACTAATCTTGGATGTGATGCCCAGATAATGATCATTGTGTGGATATTGTCATGATTATTTGAAGTTCTATCACTTGCCCAACAGTAATTTGTTTACCCACCGTATGCTATTTTTCTCGAGAGAAGCCACTAGTGAAATCTATGACCCCCGGGTCTCTTCTTTATTATATTTGCCTTCGAGATCTATTTTTATTTGCTTTTATTTTCAGATCTATTAATCCAAAAATACGAAAAATACCTTGCTGCATTTTTTTATCTCGCATTCCCGTGAGATCTATTTATCGTATCTACTACAATTTTACCTATCTTTTTACCCGTGAGGGATTGACAACCCCTCTCTTACGTCGGGTTGCAAGTAATTGTTCTTTGTGTGCAAGAGTTGTTTACGTGGTGTTGCATGGTTTCCTACTGGTACAATAACCTTGGTCTCATCACTAAGGCAAATACCTACCGTCACTAAGGGAAATACCTACCATTGTTGTGCTGCATCATCCCTTCCTCTTTGGGGAAATACCGACATAGTTCAAGCCAACATCATGTGTGTTTGATGAAATAGGGCACTTGTTCGAGAACTGTGCACTGACGTATACATAGGGTACGTAAGGCTGGTCAAGTACATGTAAACATTGTTGGTTCTACCCCACTTGTAAGCAGTTGTACGAAACATGGCACACTGGCTCAGCTCGCTTCAACACTAGAAAAGTCGGCTATCGACCAACTAATAATCAATAATTTGTTGTCTGACATATAAGCAACTATGTATCTTGTTAAAGCAACTCTAGCAGACCCCGCAAAAGGCCCCGACCCACAAAATAACCGCCAAAATGCGGGTCAGTGCGGAAAATCCTGCCCGAACAGACTCCGCATCCGTGTCCGACCCGGAATTTTTTTTGCCTGGCACGGCAAAAGATCTCCCTCGACCTCTAGTTTCACGGGGCGGGAGCACGACCCGAGCTTGGCCCCTATCCGTAGCGAGATTTGGCGGGAGGGACATTTCCGCACAGCCATTCCCGCTCCTCCCACCCCGACCACCATTGCTCCCGCCACCTCCCGCTCCCGTTCATCTTCGTCGGCAATCTGTCGCCACCATGGATGACACCTTGCCCTCCCCTGTGTCCGTCGAGGTCGCGCATGCTCAATCCCCTCGGGCGAATCTCTTCGCCGGCCATGTTGGCTCCGTCGTCGCCCAAGGCGCCACCGCAGCTGCCCGCAAGCGTCAGGGCAGCGTGCTCGTGCAGGGCGGGAACCCGACTGCACCCACCGGCAGGGCCCACGCTCCGGGCACCAACGCGGCTGCGCGATCCCGGCCCACGGCGATGAAGGTCGCCAAGGTCCCGGGTGAAAAGGGGAGGAATATTCCGGCTACAAGGCGGTCAGCCATTTCATCCACTCCCTCTGGCCCGGAAATAGGTTCCCCAGCGATCCCGCTCAATGGTGCTGCTCCCACCGCAGGCGATGTGTTCGGAGAAATGGGCACAAGGTATGGCTCGGTCATCCTTTCACTGTTCGGTCATGAAAAAATTCTTTGCTTTCGCGATTAGCTCGTGACTTGTTGTCGTTCGCCATAGTCGTGGTTCCAACAATGTAAGTTGCAACCGCCGAGTTCGTGAACTTGTTGGACACCAACGTCGTCGACATCGATGAGGCCCCATTCACCGCATTTGAGTACAATGAAACGGAGGGCGGCGTGGATGATCATGGAGGTGCAGAAGAATTGGAGGAGATCAATGAGTTGGCGTATGAGCAATCGTAAGCAAAGAGTGGAAAAAGCCAGAGATTGAAGAACTACACGATCTTGGAAGACCAAATCTTGATCAACGTATGGAGTGTGGTATCTATTGATGTATGCACGAGTACTTCTCAAACCGCCAAGAGGTATTGACAAAGGATCGAAGATCAATACTTCCGCATGATGGCAAAGTATCCCAATAGGACTCCACGCACCTTTCGGTCGCTCCAAGGGCGTTGCGACGTGATCAAGCCCATTGGAAGTCGTTGGGCATCTTGCTTGGAGCAAGTACGCAATGCACCTGCAAGTGGAACCGTGGAGTCCGACTATGTGAGTTCATTTTACCTTTGTTCAAGTTGTGCAAATCACATTGCATCATTCAAAATGATTGCATCATATGTAACATTTTCATTGTTCAAATTGTGTAGGACAAGATTGCCCAACATTGATACAAAGACATGGAGGCTTCGGAAGGCAAATTCTTCAAACTAGATCATTGTTGGGATTTGCTCAAGAATTGCGACAAGTGGGCGTTGATAGAGAAAGAGTACCCACCTAAGAGAGATTCACTTACAAACATGGATGAAGATGAGGATGATGATGGCCCAAGGAACTTGAACAAGCCTGATGGCGACAAAAAGATTAGGGAGAAGATCAAGAGAGAGCACGAAGCGTCGAGCTTGAGGGAGAAGATTGATGCCATGGTTCAATCAAATGAGATGGTGCTTTTGAAGTCGTTGGAGATCTAGAAAGAATTGGCCGAGAAGAAGGCATGGGAGAAGCATGAGAAATGGGAGTTGTTCAAGTAAGAGGGGCTGCGCAAAGTGTCCATTGAGGAGAGAAGAGTACGTGCCGCTGAGAACAAAGCCACGTCCATGTTGCTCACCGAAGAGAACAAGATCATGTCAATGAACTTCAATGACATGGACGACCTCACCAAAGAATGCCATGATATGGCAAGAAGAGAAATCTTGAAGAGGAGAATGGTTGCGTATTACAGTGCGGGAGGTGGATTCGGTGCGGGGTTTGGAGCCAATGTCACCGATGTGTTCAGTGCACCAGCCGATGATTTCGCTGCTGGCATTGGCACAAGTGCTGGAGGTGGATTCGGTGGCTCCGGTGATCTCCATGGACTCGATGGTGCGGAGTGAATATTGACAAAGATGATGCCGGACGTGGTCGTCGCTTTTGCAAGTCCTTTTGCGTTTGTCCTATCAAAACTATGCTTTTATTTCACGTGCGAACTATTTTTAGCATTTGAATTTGAACTCATTGTAGCTTATTGGGGTTTTTGGTTTGCGGGTTGGCACAACGCTACCCGGGCAGACCCCACGTAGCCGACCCATAAAAATGCATATTCCATGAATATGCCTTTTTACAGGTCCGTTTTTCGGAGTCTGAGTCTACCCTCAGCCGCGCCAGCCTGCATATGCCCTTTTCCGCGAATTGTAAAACACTTATGCAGGTTCGCATTTTGCGGGGTCTGCTAGAGATGCTCTTACATTGGTTCATGCAGTTAACTGAGGCCACAATGTAAATTCCAAACGTTCACACACTAGTCCAGCGTTCATGTGGAACATTCACATTAAACTCGACTTCATAAAATACTTGAAAAGCTTAAGTGAAGGAATTTTATACATCTCAATGATTCATAGAACATAACAAACATTTACTAGTTCACAGCAAAAGACAAAGTTGTGAGAAGGTTTACAAATCTGGAAAAATCAAGCAAGGCTTCTCTGAGCAAAGGGCCTCCCTAGCCAGGCTTTAATTTCCTGGAGTTCACTCTGGTTTTTCTTGTTGCCACCATCTAGGGTTAGGTTCTCTCATTCTAGAATAACCAATTATAATTGTGTGGAATGCTGAACTGAACCATGTAGTGTACTGACCATCTGAACTTCTTGTGCAGTTCCACTAAATTTAAGCACCGCTATATGCGGAAATAAGCAGACCACAATGCTATGCCAACTAGTCCTCTATTGGTTATTGACCGGAGGCGTGCCAACTAGCCCACAATGCCGTGCCAACTAGACCACAATGCCGTGCCAACTAGTCCGCGCACCTATCCAAATAAAACTCCGTGCAGCTGTGCCAACTAGTCCTCTGTCCATCCTGAAGGAAATATGCCCTAGAGGCAATAATAAAGTTATTATTTATTTCCTTAATTCATGATAAATGTTTATTATTCATGCTAGAATTGTATTAACCAGAAACTTAGTACATGTGTGAATACATAGACAAAACATATAGTCCCTAGTATGCCTCTACTTGACTAGCTCGTTGATCAAAGATGGTTATGTTTCCTAACCATAGACATGTGTTGTCATTTGATGAACGGGATCACATCATTAGGAGAATGATGTGATGGACATGACCCATCCGTTAGCTTAGCATTATGATCATGTTAGTTTCATTGCTACTGGTTTCTTCATGACTTATACAAGTTCCTCAGACTATGAGATTATGCAACTCCCAAATACCGGAAGAACACTTTGTGTGCTACCAAATGTCACAACGTAAATGGGTGATTATACAGGTGCTCTACAGGTGTCTCTGAAGGTGTTTGTTGGGTTGGCATAGATCGAGATTAGGATTTGCCACTCCGTGTTTCGGAGAGGTATCTCTGGGCCCTCTTGGTAATACTCATCACTATAAGCCTTGCAAGCATTGTAACTAATGAGTTAGTTGCGGGATGAATTATTATGGAACGTGTAAAGAGACTTACCAATAACGAGATTGAACTAGGTATTGAGATACCGAGGATCGAATCTCGGGCAAGTAACATACCAATGACAAAGGGAACAACGTATGTTGTTATGCGGTTTGACCGATAAAGATCCTCGTAGAATATGTAGGAACCAATATGAGCATCCAGGTTCCGCTATTGGTTATTGACCACAGACGTGTCTCAGTCATGTCTACATAGTTCTCGAACCCGTAGGGTCCGCATGCTTAACGTTCGATGACGATTGGAATTGTGAGTTTACGTGTTTTGATGTACCGAAGATAGTTCGGAGTTCTGGATGTGATCACGGACATGATGAGGAGTCTCAAAATGGTCGAGACATAAAGATTGATATGTTGGACGACTATATTCGGACACTGGAAGTGTTCTGGAGAAGTTTCGGATATAATCGGAGTGCCGGAAGGGTTATCAGAACCACCGGAGAAGTAATGGGACTTATTGGGCCTAAGGGAGAGAGAGAGAGGGGCGGCCAGGGGCTGGCCCCACCCCCCATGTCCTAGTCCGAATTGGATTAGGGGGAGGGGCGGCGCCCCCTCCTTCCTTCTCCTCCCCCTCCTTCCTTCTTCTCCTAGTAGGACTAGGAAAGGGGGGAGTCCTACTCCTACTAGGAGGAGGATTCCTCCCCCCTTGGCGCGCCCTACAGGGCCAGCCGGCCTCCCCCTTGCTCCTTTATATACGGGGGCAGGGGGCACCCTAGAACACATAAGTTGACAATTGTGTAGCCGTGTGCGGTGCCCCCTCCACAGTTACACACCTCGATCATATCGTCATAGTGCTTAGGCGAACCCCTGCGTCGGTAACTTCATCATCACCGTCACCACACTATCATGCTGACGAAACTCTCCCTCGGCCTCAAATGGATCAAGAGTACGAGGGACGTCTCCAAGCTGGACGTGTTCTGAACACGGAGGTGTCGTACGTTAGGTGCTTGGATCGGTTGGATCGCGAAGACGTTCGACTACATCAATTGCGTTAACTAAACGCTTCCGCTTTCGGTCTATGAGGGTACACGAAGATGTTCGACTACATCAACCGTGTTAACTAAGCGGCTCAGACCAACATTACGCGTACGCTTATGCGAGACTGCTACCAGCGTGCTTTGCACATAGGTGGCTGGTGAGTGTCTGTTTCTCCAACTTTAGTTGAATCGAGTGTGGCTATGTCCGGTCCTTGTTGAAGGTTAAAACAGCACACTTGACGAAAAATCATTGTGGTTTTGATGCGTAGGTAAGAACGGTTCTTGCTAGAAGTATGTAGCAGCCACGTAAAACTTGCAACAACAAAGTAGAGGACGTCTAACCCTTTTTTTGCAGGGCTTGCTGTGATGTGATATGGTCAAGCATGATGTGATATAAATTGTTGTATGAGATGATCATGTTTTGTAATAAAGTTATCGGCAACTGGCAGGAGCCATATGGTTGTCGCTTTATTGTATGCAATGCAATCTCCATGTAATTGTTTTACTTTATCACTAAGCGGTAGCGATAGTCGTAGTAACAATAGGTGGCGAGATGACAACGATGCGACGATGGAGATCAAGGTGTCGCGCCGGTGACGTTGGAGATCATGACGATGCTTCAGTTATGGAGATCATGAGCACAAGATGATGATGGCCATATCATGTCACATATTTTGATTGCATGTGATATTTATCCTTTATGCATCTTATTTTTTTTAGAACATCGGTAGCATTATAAGAGGATCCCTTACTAAATTTCAAGGTATAAGTGTTCTCCCTGAGTATGCACCATTGCTACAGTTCATCGTGACGAGACACCACGTGATGATCGGGTGTGATAAGCTCTACGTTCACATACAACGGGTGCAAGCCAGTTTTGCACACGCAGAATACTCGGGTTAAACTTGACGAGCCTAGCATATGCAGATATGGCCTCGGAACACTGAGACCGAAAGGTCGAGCGTGAATCATATAGTAGATATGATCAACATAGTGATGTTCACCATTGAAAACTACTCCATATCACGTGATGATCAGATATGGTTTAGTTGATTTGGATCACGTGATCACTTAGATGATTAGAGAGATGTCTATCTAAGTGGGAGTTCTTAAGTAATATGATTAATTGAACTTTAATTTATCATGAACTTAGTACCTGATAGTATTTTTCATGTCTATGTTGTTGTAGATCAATGGCCCGTGCTACCGTTCCTTTGAATTTTAATGCATTCCTAGAGAAAGATAAGTTGAAAGATGATGGCAGCAACTACACAGACTGGGTCCGTAACTTGAGGATTATCCTCATTGCTGCACAGAAGCATTACGTCTTGGAAGCATCGTTAGGTGTACCACCCGCGCCCGCAACTGCATACATTGTGAATGCCTGGCAGACACGTGTTGATGACTACTCGATAGTTCAGTGTGCCATGCTTTACGGCTTAGAACCTGGACTTCAACGATGTTTTGAATGTCATGGAGCATATGAGATGTTCCAGGAGTTGAGGTTAATATTTCAATCAAATGCCTGGATTGAGAGATAAGAAGTCTCCAATAAGTTCTACAACTGTAAAATGGAGGAGAATAATTCTGTCAGTGAACACATACTCAGAAAATGTCTGGGTACCACAACCACTTGACCCAACTGGGAGTTAACCTTCCTGATGATAGTGTCATTGACAGAGTTCTTCAATCACTATCACCAAGCTACAAAAGCTTTGTGATGAACTATAATGTGCAAGGGATGAACAAGACTATTCCCGAGCTCTTCGCGATGCTAAAGGTCGCGGAAGTAGAAATCAAAAAGGAGCATCAAGTGACAATGGTCAACAAGACCACTAGTTTCAAGAAAAAAGGCAAAGGGAAGAAGGGGAACTTCAAGAAGAACGGCAAAAAGGTTGCTGCTCAAGAGAAGAAACCCAAGTCTGGACCTAAGCCTGAAACTGAGTGCTTCTACTGCAAAGGGACTGGTCACAGGAAGCGGAACTGCCCCAAGTATTTGGCGGATAAGAAGGATGGCAAATTGAAAGGTATATTTGACATACATTTTATTGATGTGTACTTAACTAATGCTCGCAGTAGCGCCTGGGTATTTGATACTGGTTCTGTTGCTCATATTTGCAACTCGAAACATGGGCTACATATTAAGCGAAGATTGGCTAAGGACGAGGTCCCGATGTGTGTGAGAAATGGTTCCAAAGTCGATGTGATCACGGTCGGCACACTACCTCTACATCTACCATCGGTATTAGTTTTAGACCTGAATAATTGTTATTTGGTTCCAGCGTTGAGCATGAACATTATATCTGGATCTTGTTTAATGCGAGACAGTTATTCATTTAAATCAGAGAATAATGGTTGTTCTATTTATATGAGTATTATCTTTTATGGTCATGCACCCCTGCTGAGTGGTCTATTTTTGTTGAATCTTGATAGTAGTAATACACATATTCATAGTGTTGAAGCCAAAAGATTGAAGTTTAATAATGATAGTGCAACTTATTTGTGGCACTGCCGTTTGGGTCATATCTGTGTAAAATGCATGAAGAAACTCCATACTGATGGACATTTGGAATCACTTGATTATGAATCACTTGGTGCTTGCGAACCGTGCCTTATGGGCAAGATGACTAAAACTCCGTTCTCCGGAACAACGGAACGAGCTACTGACTTATTAGAAATAATACATACCGATGTGTGCAGTCCAATGAGTATTGATGCTCGTGGTGGGTATCGTTATTTTCTTGCCTTCACAGATGATTTGAGCAGATATGGTTATATCTACTTAATGAAGCATAAGTCTGAAACATTTGAAAAGTTCAAAGAATTTCATAGTGAAGTGGAAAATCATCGTAACAAGAAAATAAAGTTTCTACGATCTGATCGTGGAGGAGAATATTTGAGTTACGAGTTTGGTCTTCATTTGAAACAACATGGGATAATTTCACAATTAATGCCACCTGGAACACCACATAGAAATGGTGTGTCTGAATGTCGTAACCATACTTTATTAGATATGGTGTGATCTATGATGTCTCTTACTGATTTACCGCTATCATTTTGGGGTTATGCTCTAGATATGTCTGCATTCACTTTAAATAGGGCACCATCAAAATCCGTTAAGACGACGCCTTATGAACTATGGTTTGGTAAGAAACCAAAGTTGTCGTTTCTTAAAGTTTGGGGATGCGATGCTTATGTAAAAAAGCTTCAACCTGATAAGCTCAAACCCAAATCAGAGAAGTGCATCTTCATAGGATACCAAAGGAAACTGTTGGGTACACCTTCTATCACAGGTCCGAAGGCAAAATCTTTGTTGCTAAGAATGGATCCTTTCTAGAGAAGGAGTTTCTCTCGAAAGAAGTGAGTGGGAGGAAAGTAGAATTTGATGAGGTAACTGTACCTTCTCCCTTATTGGAAAGTAGTTCATCACAGAAATCAGTTCCAGTGATTCCTACACCAATTAGTGAGGAAGCTAATGATGATGATCATGAAGCTTCAGATCAAGTTACTACCGAACCTCGTAGGTCTTCCAGAGTAACATCCGCAGCAGAGTGGTATGGTAATCCTGTTCTGGAAGTCATGTTACTAGACCATAATGAACCTACGAACTATGAGAAAGCGATGATGAGCCCAGATTCCGTGAAATGGCTTGAGGCCATGAAATCTGAGATGGGATCCATGTGTGAGAACAAAGTGTGGACTTTGGTGGACTTGCCCGATGATCGGCAAGCCATAGAAAATAAATGGATCTTTAAGAAGAAGACCGACGTAGATGGTAATGTTACTGTTTACAAAGCTCGACTTGTTGTGAAAGGTTTTGACAAGTTCAAGGAATTGCCTATGATGAGATTTTCTCAACCATAGCGATGCTTAAGTCTGTCCGAATCATGTTAGCAATCGCTGCATTTTATGATTATGAAATTTGGCAAATGGATGTCAAAACTACATTCTTGAATGGATTTCTGGAAGAAGAGTTGTATATGATGCAACCGAAAGGTTTTGTTGATCCAAAGGGTGCTAGCAAAGTGTGCAAGCTCCAGCGATCCATTTATGGACTAGTGCAAGCCTCTCGGAGTTGGAATAAACGCTTTGATAGTGTGATCAAAACATATGGTTTTCTATAGACTTTTGGAGAAACCTGTATTTACAAGAAAGTGAGTGGGAGCTATGTAGCATTTCTGATCTTATATGTAGATGACATATTGATGATTGGAAATGATATAGAATTTCTGGATAGCAGAAAGGGATGCCTGAATAAGAGTTTTTCTATGGAAGACCTTGGAGAAGCTGCTTACATATTGGGCATCAAGATGGAAAAAGTCCAAAATAAACCTCGAACTCGTCGACGAAAGCTAAATCGAACCCTGAACTTCCAATCCCTGAAATCAGCACACCGAACTCTTCGATCCCGGTCTATTTTAAACCTTGAGAGTATTTCACTGGTATTCGTTGGTTTCCCACCTGCGCGCCCGCTCTGCTATGCGTTTTCATTTTTTTGTTTTCTGTCATTTTTCCTTTGGGTTTTCTTTATATTCATTGGTTTTCTTCGGGTTTTTCCCCTTTGTTATATTTTGTTTTAAAATACATTATGTACATTGTCACGCTCTGCCATTGTTACGCTTTCAACATTTTTCAAATATATTATATACTTAGCACGCACATGAAACATTTTTTGATGCACTTCCGACATTTTTCAAATACATTATGTACATTTTTTAAAATACATGTTTACATTTTTTTTGAATATACAGTAACATTTTGCCAAATGCATGTATAACATTTTTGAAACGAAAATAAACATTTTATCAAACTATACTAATATTTTTTTTACATTGTTTAAAAGGTTCTCCCATTTTTTTTAAATCAAATGTTCAAGCTTCAAAATTTTGTTCAGATTTTAAAATAGTTCCTATTTTTTCAAAACATGTTTATGTTTCAAAAAGTGTTCCCATTTTTTAAAGGTTGTTCATTTTTTAAGAAGTACTCCCCTGCAAAGAATTGTACAAGTGTTTAGATCACCATATTTCTTTACAGAGGGAGTATTCAACATTTTTCTCACACATTTGTTCAGGTTCCAAAGTTGCTCCAATTTTAAAAAAAATTAGAGAGTGTTTGCATTTTTAGTTTTGTTCAGGTTCCAAAAAAAATCCCCATTTTTTGAAAAGAAATTATGTTTAAAAAAAGTGTTCACTTTTTTGAAATTGATTTTGTTTTCAAAAGTTGTTTGTTTTCACAAATTGTTTAAGTTTTCCATATTTATTTTCCCGTAAATTCGTTTCTTCCTATCCCGCAAAAAAAAGTTTCTTTCTAATCTGGACTTTGCAGTGTCGTATTAAAGACTTCGGCCTTTTTTTTAAATCGCTAGCAGCCATTTATTCTGGTGGCTTTCGCGACGAGGTCAGCAGATCCAGGTCGCATTTTATTATATATATGTTGCTCATTACGACAATTGAAAAAAATACTCGCGTCGTCACGTGGTGCACCGCCCCTGTGCAATCAACTGTTCACTATTTTTGGTATTTTTATTACACGTCACACATTACAAAAAAGAAATAAAAATAGACTAAACAAAAAAGAAAAAATAATCCTGCTTCGCGCCTACTGGGCTGACCCAGTCACGTGCACATTCAACAATCCTGGGATTCAACCTGTCACATGGACAATCCCTGTTTGGAAACGATCTCAAGGTTTAAAATAGACAGGGATCGAAGAGTTTGGTGTGTTGATTTCAGGGATTGAAAGTTCAGGGTTCGATTTAGCTTTCATCAATGAGTTCAAGGTTTATTTTGGACTTTGTCCCATCAAGATCTATAGAGATAGATCAAGACGCTTAATTGGACTTTCACAAAGCACAAACCTTGATAAAGTTTTCAAGAAGTTCAAAATGGATCAGTCAAAGAAAGGGTTCTTGCCTGTGTTACAAGGTGTGAAGTTGAGTCAGACTCAAAGCCCAACCACCGTAGAAGATAGAGAGAAAATTAAAGTCATTCCCTATGCTTCAGTCATAGGTTCTATCATGTATGCAATGCTGTGTACCAGACCTGACGTATGTCTTGCTATAAGCATAGCAGGGAGGTACCAAAGTAATCATGGAGTGGAGCATTGGACAGTGGTCAAGAACATCCTGAAATACCTGAACAGGACTAAGGATATGTTTCTCGTTTATGAAGGAAAAAAAGAGCTCGTCGTAAACGGTTACGTCGATGCAAGCTTTGACACTGACCCGGATGGATAAGTATTCATTGAATGGAGGAGCTGTCAGTTGGTGTTGTTCCAAGCAGAGCATCATGGCAGGATCGACGTGTGAAGCGAAGTACATTGCTGATTAGGAAGCGGCAAATGAAGGAGTTCATATCCTATCTAGGTGTCATACCTAGCGCATCGGGTCCAATGAAAATCTTTTGTGACAATACTGGTGCAATTGCCTTGGCAAAGGAATCAAGAATTCACAAGAGAACCAAGCACATCAAGAGAGACGCTTCAATTCCATCTGTCATCAAGTGTTGGAAGGGGACATAGAGATTTTTAAGATACACACGGGTCTGAATGTTTCAGACCCGTTGACTAAGCCTCTTCCACGAGCAAAACATGATCAGCACCAAAGCTCCATGGGTGTTAGAATCATTACTATGTAATCTACATTATTGACTCTAGTGCAAGTGAGAGACTGAAGGAAATATTCCCTAGAGGCAATAATAAAGTTATTTTTTATTTCCTTAATTCATGATAAATGTTTATTATTCATGCTAGAATTTTATTAACCGGAAACTTAGTACATGTGTGAATACATAGACAAAACATATAGTCCCTAGTATGCCTCTACTTGACTAGCTCATTGATCAAAGATGGTTATGTTTCCTAACCATAGACATGTGTTGTCATTTGACGAACGGGATCACATCATTAGGAGAATGATGTGATGGACATGACCAATCCGTTAGCTTAGCATTATGATCGTGTTAGTTTCATTGCTACAGCTTTCTTCATGACTTATACAAGTTCCTCAGACTATGAGATTATGCAACTCCCGAATACTGGAAGAACACTTTGTGTGCTACCAAATGTCACAACATAAATGGGTGATTATAAAGGTGCTCTATAGGTGTCTCCGAAGGTGTTTGTTGGGTTGGCATAGATCGAGATTAGGATTTGTCACTCCGTGTTTCGGAGAGGTCTCTGGACCCTCTCGGTAATACTCATCACTATAAGCCTTGCACGCATTGTAACTAATGAGTTAGTTGCAGGATGAAGTATTACGGAACGAGTAAAGAGACTTATTGGTAACGATATTGAACTAGGTATTGAGATACCGACGATCGAATCTCGGGAAAGTAACATACCGATGACAAAGGGAACAACGTATGTTGTTATGCCGTTTGACCCATAAAGATCTTCGTAGAATATGTAGGAACAAATATGAGCATCCAGGTTCCGCTATTGGTTATTGACCGCAGACGTGTCTCGGTCATGTCTACATAGTTCTCGAACCCGTAGGGTCCGCATGCTTAACGTTCGATGACGATTAGTATTATGAGTTTATGTGTTTTGATGTACCGAAGATAGTTCAGAGTTCCAGATGTGATCACGGACATGACGAGGAGTCTCGAAATGGTCGAGACATAAAGATTGATATATTGGACGACTATATTGGGACACCAGAAGTGTTCCGGAGAAGTTTCGGATATAATCGGAGTGCTGGAAGGGTTATCGGAACCACCGAAGAAGTAATGGGCCTTATTGGGCCTAAGGGAGAGAGAGAGGGGGTGGCCAGGGGCTGGCCGCCCCCCCCCCCCATGGGTCTAGTCTGAATTGGACTAGGGGGAGGGGCGGCGCCCCTCCTTCCTTCTCCTCCCCCTCCTTCCTTCTTCTCCTAGTAGGACTAGGAAAGGGGGGAGTCCTACTCCTACTAGGAGGAGGATTCCTGCCCCCTTGGCGCACCCTAGAGGGACGGTCGGCCTCCCCCTTGCTCCTTTATATACGGGGCAGGGGGCACCCAAGAACACACAAGTTGACAATTGTTTAGCCCCGTGCGGTGCCCCCCTCCACAGTTACACACCTCGGTCATATCGTCATAGTGCTTAGGTGAAGCACTGCGCCGGTAACTTCATCATCACCGTCACCACACCGTCGTTCTGACGAAACTCTCCCTTGGCCTCAATTGGATCAAGAGTACAATGGACGTATCCGAGTTGAACGTGTGCTGAACACGGAGGTGTCGTACGTTCGGTGCTTGGATCGGTTGGATCGCGAAGACGTTCGAGTATATCAACCGCGTTAACTAAACGCTTCCGCTTTCGGTCTATGAGGGTACATGGACACACTCACCCCTCTCATTGCTATGCATCACATAGATAGATCTTGGATGGTCGTAGGAATTTTTTGAAATTACCGCATTGGCCAACACATCCGTGAATTGGGAGAAAGTGCATTCCCGACTAGGATGCAGTTGTTTTCGCTCATCCCTTCACTGCAATCAGGAAGTAAAGCATATGAATCAGCTTCTTTTAGATTGTGTTGGTCATTCTACCTAGTTACTACCAATGTAGGAATACCTGCAAGACGGGAGGTTAGACAACGACAGCTAGGAATAGCCATCTCATTTTGTGCATTTCTACTAAAACCGAGGTGTGTACTTTTGATTTCACAGATAGAAACAATTTGGAGACAGGCATCCCTGTTTGGGCAAACATGAAATACGGTTATTTAAACAGTGATAGTTATTTGCAGTGGCATATGATTAACAATAGCATCTATTATGTTATGATTGGCTCTACATTGGCAGTATGAAAGTGCCATTAAGTAATTAAGAAGTAGCATCACATCACATCAACACTACCACTAGATTAACATGCAGAACAATAGCATTAGTATTACTGTCATGAGAGTAGCACTTGGTCAGTAAATGCGCAATCAAATTTGTGCAGTTCCACTGGGATGAAGCAATGTTAGCGGTGTGAGATTTAAGTGTACCTGCAAAAACATGATTCATGGGAACTAAAGCAAGACGGAAGCACTTCATAAAATGGTGGTGGCATTGCTGCAATTTATCGACGGCACTAGACCATTACTTAATAGTCACATTAGGTGGCATTGCTTCAATTTATCGACGACACTAGACCATTACTCAATAGTGACATTAAGTGGCATTGCTTCATGGTTCATGTGATTTTACATTAACAGTAGCGATATGGGCGTAGGGATAGCAGGGGCATAAAGTGGTCATGCAGATGTGGTTGCCGAGAGCGGAAAACCTTCAGGAAGCATGTCTGCATTTGTCCCATTTTTTATCTCCTCGGTGACATTTTCGTATGTGAGCACAGGAAATCTAGACCTGCTCGTTTTCATTTGCTTTGTACCCCAACACCCCTCATTTTCTTTCCTTTTTCGACAAGAGACAGGTCCACTTCCCCCACCCTTCGCCATCGACCCCGCTTTCTTTGCCTTTTCAACTAAGAGACCGGTTGGGTAGCCAGTACGTACTACTTTCACCCGTTTCCTCTTAGAACCAAGTCCTAGATTCATGCTACAACTTTCCCACTTTTTTCCCTGTTTGAACCAACTCTTAGATTCGACTGTATGAACTAGATTTACCTCTAATAATAGTGAAAGTCTAGGTGGCGTTGGAACAGCCGACGGAAGTAGAAAAAAGATCCACACACAACCACATGGGGAGCTGGGGCAGTAGAGCAAGGCAGGCTTAGAAGGAATATATACCTGAGGGTCATCGGGATGTGGCAAAGACGGCATCGGGAGGTCACATATTGGCCACAATACCGCAAGGAGGAAGAAGGGGTTGGAGGTCCTCCTGAGCTAGCACTGTTTCGAAGAGAATGGCACAGCCGCCGATCGGGATGCGCGGGTAGCTGTTGGTCTCCTCCTCACCTCCAACGACCGCGTGAACGATGCACCTACACCCCTGCCCCGCCCGAGGTGGTCCGACCAGATTTGTGACCAGCCATGAGTAGAGAGAGTGTGTGGCCACCTATGTCTTGCTTAGATCTGGAGAGCATGAGAGATGAAAGAGAGGAACCCTAGTAAAGCAAGCGCCGAGGCTCCTGCTTATATATATAGTGGAGTGATTTTGTTGTAGCAGCCATTATTAAATTGAATACATGCGAACAACTATTTTCATTTAAAGTTCAAGTAAAATTAAAACTCGCTCAATAACATTCCACCGCTTCCAGGTCACACTATCAAATCACCACGTCCAGGACGCACTATGTACTGTATCATTCACGTGGATGTTCAAAAAGTTGAAAACTATACTAGTTAAAATGTCAATTGGGATGCCTCTTTGTAAACAAATGTGCTCCTAGCTTCCAAAAAATGCGCTCCTATGTGTACCCGCGAGTGGGTGTGAGAAAACTAGTGCGTGTTTGCACTGCTTCTCTTCGTGAGAGTACAATATACTACATCCAAAGAACGTTCGCCACAAGAGTAATAGTATAAGTGTGTGACGTGTGAGTTAAAATAAAAGGTGCTCGATGTCTTTTTTTAGAAGTTCTGAGGGTAGGGTGTGAAGAGCACATATGTGTGTGATGTCTACCTACAGATAAACGGTGGGTGCGAGAGGGCTCAGGAGAGTCATGACTCGTGAGGGTGCGTGTGTGCGTGAGAGAGAGGGAGCATGTATCAATGCAATGCATGTGTCCGTAAATCATATCTGACAAACGTTCGCCACAAGCCATTTCCTGACGAACGCCGTAAGAACCATTAGATCGGCATCCGACATTGTCAGTTTTGCCATGGCATTTAATAGAACAAACACCTCTCTGACACACAAATCTTTCACGTGAATGTTAGCAACTGTCATATGCTCCTCCCTCCGTTCCAAAATGTAGTGCATATAGCTTTATTGAAAATTCGAACCTCGCAAACTTTTACCGAGTTTTCATATACCAAAATGCACATATAGAATACCCAGTATATCATTTCATTCATCTTTGAGAGGTAACTACAAATATGGGGAGGAGTGTACAAAGAAAGACCGTCATATCACATGCAACAATTTCAACCATCCTTTGGTGTGGAGGAATATCATAGGAACTCTAGAAAATATGATTTTTATAGGATTATTTCCTTTAGAGCCAATTGGTTTGTAGGAATAGATTCATATACTCCACATTTCAAAGCAAAATAAACATGATATCATTTTTATAGCTTTAGAGACACTTGGTTCATATGAATGGATTCCTATACTCCCACAATTTCAAAGGAAAATAAACATTAGCCCAGATTCAATAGAGAAGTTCCTATGATGTGAACCAAATGACATCTCTTCTCCAATCCCTCCTCATAGGAATTGAGATACATGTAATCTCTAGATTCAATAGAAAAGTTCCTATGATGTGAACCAAATGACATCTCTTTTCCAATCCCTACTCTAGGAATTGAGATACATGTCATCTCTTTCCCTACAACTTCTATATATACATCTTCTATTCCTAAAGAGCGCTGCTATGCAGACGATGGAGGGTGGACGATTCTTGCATGACTCTGATGATCAAGCTGTCCATGCATATGAGCAAACCGTGGCATTCCACTGGATTCTTCGTCATCCAGTTTTCGTCCAAAAGGTATCGTTTGCATAGAAGTTTCGATTACTAAATTGCTAGTACAACCCACCAGCTTTTTTCGTGGACATGCATCTATGGCACATGAACATGTCATGCATGCAAGTCATAAATCACACGTACTGTTTTGTACTCTATGCATGCAAGCACCACATCATCAATTCGTGCATGTTGCCCATATGTTCTTTCTTGCATTCGATTTTGTATTGACAATGTATGTGTTGGTCATGTGCACACATTCACATTCACATTTTTGTTAGAAATGCCATTCTTTTAACTACAATTCATTTTTCTCTTTGTATTACATTTTCATTTTAAGCATACATTCACTTCCCATTAGTTATAGATGTTTTTGGAGGAACTTTTATGCATTATTTTGAGTAGCAAATTTCATGCGGTCATGGGTATATCAAAATGTGGGGCCCATGCGTCATTTCCTTTCGGTCAAACCTACGTCCACAATTTTTTGTGTGTATATCTCCACTGCTCCTCGAACCCAAAATGCTGCCTCGTTCCCGTAAAACCGAGCGGCACACCTGCACCTCCCAATGCCCCACCTTGTACAAGTGCTAAGGCTGCCATATAGGCAGAAAATATGATCTAGCAACATAATTAAGAGGAGAGAGATGAGTGCGGTGACCCCAGGAAGAAATAATGCCAAGCGCGAGAACCTAGGCAAAACACTTAAATGGAAGGAGCCCACCAATGCATGAAAAACTTTAGTTGCAAAATAATAAATGAAGGATGCTTAGCACCAACAAGTTAAGCACCTATGCATTGGGGGCTTTAGTTGCTAAAGTTTTTAATGTGCTTAGCACCTCATGTAAGCACCAATGCATTGGAGGATAGCCTTAAGGCATCGACTCGAACTCGATCCCTCTCCCGTTTACTACGGCGTGGCCCCACACGCCGTAGTACTCGTACAAACCCT
This sequence comes from Triticum dicoccoides, assembly GCF_002162155.2. NCBI lineage: Eukaryota > Viridiplantae > Streptophyta > Magnoliopsida > Poales > Poaceae > Triticum > Triticum dicoccoides. The sequence continues at coordinate 388,188,913 of NC_041387.1, forward strand.
ACCCGCCGCACACATCACCAGTTATCTTCAAGAGGATGAGGAAGAAGCAGATCTGTAGTGGAGGATCCTACCCTAGGGTGCCCTAGGTAGCTGCCGCATGCATCATTGGTTTTCTTTTTTCTTCATATGCTCTTGCGCCCTAGAGTGAAATGATCGTTGCTTCGTTCGTCCAGCTTAATGCGGGAAAGGTGGGGCTTTCTGATTTGACCCCTCATCGCTCATTTACTACTACTGCGGTGCTACGATCGGGGTGCCTAGTCCAACCGCTGCTCTGAACTGTAATTTGGTGCATCACATGTGGAACAAGATGGTGGATGAGCCACATGTCGGCCAAAGGGGTCCTGTAAGTGTGTCGCCATTTCATGTGCGGGCTGACCCTGCTAAGTTGCTATGCCAACGCGACAGGAGCAGCCTACCACTTGGTTTTTCTCCTTGGTGAATCCCGACTATATTTATTGATCTAAAAAGATACTAGTAGTATCTAGATTAGTAAAAAGGAGGCGATTTTACCAACTGGTGGGCAGGGGAGCATGGCATGTGATGCGGTCCCACGTGTCATGATGTACCAAGGCGATGCGAGTCCCTCTTGAGGCAGAACAATGGTAGAAGCAATACGTGGTTTTCTTGAAGGAGATGATGGGGAAGCGGATTCAGCGAGGTCTGAAATAATGGTTGCTTCATCGGTCTGGGGGAAAGGTGCGACTTTGTGATTTGACGTCTCATTGCTCATTACTACTACTGGGGCCTATGACTGGGGTGCATCCCCCTGCTGTTGTGCACTGTTATTTGGTGCATGACACGTCGACCCGGTTGCTATATGTCCCACATGTTGGTGAGAGGAAGTACAACATTCATGAAAGACAGCGTCTCCACTCTTTTAGTACAAGGAGGAGTACAAGACATGGCTTGATTTTTACTGCTTCGCACGATCCATTGATACAAACCCGGACTAAAAAAGGCGAGGGCGGGGTCTTTTCCCACACGGCAGGCAGGGGAGTTTGGCACAGTCTGATCGAGGCAACAAGGCAGGAAGGGAAACAAACAAATAAAGGTTGAGCGACTTAGTTTTGGAAAAATCTAATTTCACGGAGTACATAGCCTAGTGTAGCTTGCTGCAGCACAGACTCCAAGGAAATTGTTGTAAGTTGTACTACTCCTACCACTGTACTACACCTACTACTAAAAGACATACGTAGTATATTTTAAACAATATGATAATCTCTCTAACCAAGGTAGGGCAGTATATATCTAACGGAGGGAGTAGTAAAATTTTCTCCTCGTCCCGCGAGCCACCGCGCGTGTGGGCGAGGGAGCGGCCGTAGGCGTAGTAAGCAAGCTTCTCCTTGTCCTGCGACTTTACGAGCCAACGCACCCATGGGAGGGGGGATAGGTCATACTAAGCAAGCTTCTCCTCGTTCTATGAGTTGATGGGACACATCAAAAGTAGAACTACAAAGCATCTCCAGTGTATAGATCCTTTCCCCTAAGGTAGGCCCCACATGGTTTGCCTCTTATCAAATGAAAAAACAACAATGTATAGAGACTATAACCATCCTCTAAGGTGGGCCCTAGCAGAAATTTAAAAATTATTGATTAGCACCACATTTGTCCAATCAGTACTATTTCTCTTGTACTTTCTTATGCTTCCTAAGGCCGACAAGTGGGACCATATGGATTGTTACATTGTTAGAGGTAGCCTCTAAGGTTAGACGCGATGCTAGCCAATTTTTTGTTAGAGGTAGTTCATGCAATGTATAGAGGCCTGCCTCTAAGAGGAGAGAGAGGGCTTAGAGGAAACAAAAATCATACATTGTGATACCCTAAGTGCCTACTTTCCGGTCTATATGACTCAATTTGAAATTCACAATGTATCCATAATAGATGCTAAGTGGTGGAATAAATTTGTTACTTCCATAGTTCGCAAAAACACTGAGCATGTGACATGGTGAACGGACGGAGTACGATACCAGTAGTACTACAGTACTTTTAGAAGGTGTCGGTGTACAAAAGTAGGTGCTCTCCTTTGTACCCCTTTACTTGTGCACGGGCAGTCAGAGCCGCACCCGCGGCCGCACTTAGCAGGGCAAAGGAGGGAAGCCGAAGGCACAAGACAATCAAAGCAACGCCAAGACCAGAGACACAAAAAGGAAGAGGGCGAGGTAGACTCCCCCGGCACAACCCTTGCCGGGGCAGCCTCCGCAGGCACGGCAAGAGCCTTGTCGGGGCAACTTACCCAACGCCAGCAGAGCTGCCACCCTAGAGCCCAAGAGTTCCAAACACCACCAACCACGTTGGAACCACAGCTCAGGAGGCACCTCCATGGTGGCATGCAGATCTTTGTGAAGACCAGAAGCATGTAAGATCAGGTGAGAATCAGAAGACGACGATCCTCGGCAAGATCCTTGCCGAGGATACCCACGAGACCCCCGGCAAGATCCTTGCCAGGTACGACCACGATGCCACGGCAAGACCCTTGCCGGGCCCCGGTGAGACTCTTGTTGGGGACATCCGTGGGGCCACAGCCAGGCCCACATCTGCCAAGACTCCACTGTCGTTCCCATACAGCTGCCACCCCACCAACTAGGCGAGCACCTGCATGGCAACGTGCGGCCTCTAGGCCAACTCAGCAAGCACCTGTGTGGTGGCATGTAGATCTTCATGAAGACCCTACCACCACGCCAACTCAGCAGCCTGCCAGCCTACATGGCACTGCACGCCTCGTTGGCCTAGACGCGTGTCGAAGCAAGACAGAGCGCCAACGGATGGGATGGGCTTCGTTACCGTCCCCAATAAAGCAAGGGGACACCTAAGGAGCACATTTAATGCGTTTTGTCCCGTAATGACAGGCGATAACCTAGTACACTGTATACCTTTCCACCTCCTGTGTGCCACTTTGGCGACACCTTTGACTATAAAAGGAGGCCCGAGGCATACTCGAGAGGGATTTGGATCTTTTGGACTACGCACACGCCGTAGCTAGTTCAAGAACTCAAGAACACTCAAATACACACCAAAGCAGGACTAGGGTATTACACATCCTCGCGGCCCGAACTTGAGCAAATGATCTTTGTGCTGGCTCCTAGACCCGCTCTTTCCGCAACCTCACGCCCGCCGACCGTAGTAGGGATTCCAGTGATCCCATAGGTGTCGTTTTCCACCGACATCTTTGGCGCGCTAGGCAGGGGGCGCAGTTGTGAAAATCTGGTCCAGCAGCTAGTCTAGCAGTTCTTCATCACCATGGCTCCCAAGAAGAAGACGACGACGGTGATCGGTTCATCCGGAGCCGGACGACCCGTGCCTGTGCAGGCAAGTGGCGGGGTGGTCGCGGACAGAAGCCGAGGCGCGGCCCGCGAACACCCATATCGCTCTGGCAGTCAAAGCTTGGCAAGCGGCGTTGTTCGTGTGCAAGACGACGGGCAGCGCGCCGCCAAATCCAAAGACGAAGCTAGGGCCCCTGCAGGCGGTGCGGGGCCCTCCAAGGGTGGCGCCATGCCACCTACCGGTGTCACAACGACCTCCAAGACACCTACGCCGGCGCCCACGACGCGCGCTTCCCAAGTTGTGCACGGTGAGAAGCGTCACCACGCTGGTGACCTCGGGCGCCACCGTGGGAAGAGTCCTGCGCATCCTTCGCGGGACAAAGGAGGCCAGCATGCATGCCGAAGTGCTGGTGAAAATGGCGTACAGCCGCAAGGCTGTGATAGAGCTCCTTCTAATGTGGTTAGAAGTCGGAGCGCGTCACGGCCCACGCAGCTTTCGCTGCCGCCCACACCAGCAGAAGCTTTGGCGCGCGTGCAGCTACTCCTCGATTTTCCTCCTGCTAAGGAAAAGCTTGACGAGTGGAGAGCCACCATCCGGAGCCTCGTCGGCGTCGCCAACAAAGATGAGTCACGACCAGTGGGGCCCTTAGGTCGCCGCTCCGTCGAGCCACCGCATGCCAGTGGTGGAAGGGCCGGAGGTGATGCAGCCATAGTGCACTCTCCTCCCCCACACCAGTTACCGCGGGTGTCGGTCCGTCGTGATGACGCTTGTGATAACATTTCTATAGCGTCGTCCGACACACAGACCCACCGCGATCAGTGCCAAGTTCTTCGGGAGCGAGCCCTTGAAGACGCTCGAACCACCATCGAACACCGGCGTGCAGCGCGCCACCAGTCAGATAGGTGGGCAGGGCCCACTATGGACCACCCGGCACCGGGAGGCTATGGTGGCCTACCCTACGAGGTGGGTTGCCTAGCCTTTACCCGTGAGCTTCGGCAATTCCAGTGGCCCTCCCACCGCACGTTCAAACCCGACGTTGGCGAGAAGTACAACGGCAAGACTTACCCATCAGAGTTCCTCAGCATCTACACCATCGCGATGCAAGCTGCTGGCACCCGCGACGACAAGGTGCTTGCCAATTACTTCCCGTTGGCACTTAAGCCCAATGTCATGTCATGGTTGATGCACTTGCCGGTGGATTCCATTTCTTCTTGGTCGGATTTGTGTCATGAGTTCGTTGGTGCCTTCACTGGGGGCCATCAAGCTCATGGCCAGGCAAGCGATTTGCATATCATCCCCCAGAAGGAAGGCCTGCACAAGTACATACAGAGGTTCAGCCGGATGTAGTACAACATCCCAGATGTTCATCCCGCCGCCATGATCAGCGCATTACATTAGAATGTGCACAACTTCAAGATGCACGAAGAGCTGGCGATGAACAAGGTCAAAGATGTGGTCGAAATTTATGTTCTGGACGATAGATGCGCTCGAGCTGAAGAGGGGAGGAAGTACCCCGGCGAGGACGCTGGTGCGAAAACTGAGTCCACAGACGAAGACACCACTGCCCCGATGAAGAAGGGTCGGCGCTGCAACAGAAAGCGCAAGGGCAAGGCCGTTCTTGCCATCGAGGGATCCGACGACACCGACGCTGCCAAGAAGGCCAAGGCAAGTGACCCCGGCAAGGAAATTGCCGGGTGCGCCGCTTGCTGGGCCTTGGCGGTTGCCGACAAGCCAGGAAGCTCCGACAAGCAGTACTGCAAGATCCACCACACCAAGGGACATGACCTCCAGAACTGTCGACAAGTTGAGATGCTTGCTGAGAAGCAAAAAGCTGAGTATGAGAGGCAGGACAAGGATAATGGTCAGGACAATGCCGAAGGATCCGACAAGAAGCATGGCGGCCAAGGAGGCCGCACGGTAAGGATAACCAGCAAGAGAGGCCCGCCCGGGGCCGCGACAAGAAGTAGGAAGACGATGATCATGACGAGGATGACGAGTCCGGCGAGCCTGAGTTTCAGAAAGCTACGGAGGCCGTGTGCGTCGACGGTGGCACCTCGCTGCACACCTCTCACCGCCAGCTCAAGCAGTGGGCGCGTGAGATCGCAGCGGCGGAGCCATCATTCGACGCTCAGAATCCCCTGAAGTGGTCCAGTACGCCTATCATTTTTGACACCAAGGACCACCCTGATCGCACAACTGCGGTCGGGTGTCTGCCGTTGTTGGTTTCACCAACGATACGCAACCTCAAGGTGACGAAGATGCTAGTTGACGACGGGGCCGGTCTGAACTTGATCTCACCTGTTGTGATCAAAAGGTTGTAGATTCTTGATGGAGACCTCGAAGAGATCGGCACGTTTCAGGGGGTCAACCCGAGAAGGAGTTAGCCAAAAGGAAAGGTCACGCTGCTCGTGACGTTTGGAGGCGAGTTAAACTACAAGACAGAGAGGATTGTCTTTGATGTAGCCGAGATCCCCTTTCCCTACAACGGGATCCTCGGCCGCCCAACACTAGCCAAGTTCATGGCGGCATCACACTACGCCTATAACACGCTGAAGATGCCTGGGCCGATGACCATCATCACCGTCCCCTCCGACAAGAAGGATGCGCTGATCTGCGTTGACCAACTCTACCAGGAAGCTATTGCGGCGACTGCCACGAAGGCACTTGCTCCTCCCGCTGAAGCCCCGGGAGGGAAGAAGACCGGCAAGACCTCTCGCACCCACTCCGGCAAGCGCACCTCTTCGGAGTGCTGTGCTCCCATCGAGGACGTGCCAAAGAGCTCTACCAGTAAGAGCAAGAAATCCAGAGATGCACCACCAGAGACCAAGAAGGTGTCCGTTAAGGAGGATGGCATGGGAGGGGCTTTCACCATAAGCTCCACCCTCGATAGCAAATAGGAAGGCGCGCTCGTCACTTTCCTGCGGGCGAATGTTGATGTGTTTGCATGGAAAGCATCCGACATCCCCGGCGTTCCCAGGGAGGTGACTGAGCACCATCTTGCTGTTTGTCCTCATGCATGACCCGTCAAGCAGAAGGTCAGGAAGCAAGCTTTGGAAATGCGGGAGTTCATCATAGAAGGGATCGGGAAGCTGGAAGCGGCAGGCTTAGTGAGAGGAGTACTCCATCTGACGTGATTGGCCAATCCGGTGGTGTTGTGCAAGGCAAATGGGAAGTGCAGGTTGTGTATTGATTTCAAAAATATCAATAAGGCTTGTCCAAAATACCCTTTCCCTTTGCCACACATTAACCAGATTGTTGACTCCACGGCCGGGTGTGACTTGTTGTCATTCCTTGACGCCTACTCAGGATACCACCAGATTTTCGTGACGAGAAAAGATAGCATTCATCATGCCGTGTGGTACGTATTGCTTTTTCCGGATGCCTTTCGGGTTGAAGAGTGTTGGCTCAACGTTTGCAAGAGCAGTCCAAATTGGTTTTGAGCCCCAGCTACATAGAAATATGTAAGCTTATATGGATGACATAGTGGTCAAAACCAAGGACAAGGCAACACTTGTGCAAGATTTGGACGAGACGTTTGCAAATTTGTGCAAGATCAATATCAAGCTGAACCTTGAGAAGTGTGCCTTCGGCGTTCCGTCCGGCAAACTTCTCAGGTTCTTTGTGTCATAGCATGGGATTGAGGCGAATCCAGACAAGATCAAGGCCATTGAGCAGATTGAAGCGCCTAGGCGGATCAAGGATGTGTGTCGGCTCACTGGTTGTGTTGCCGCCATGAGCAGATTCATTTCCAAGTGTACTGAATGTGCCCTCCCCTTTTTCAAAATCTTGAAAAAGGCAGGCCCAATGGAATGAACCCCAGAGGCTGAAGTAGCGCTGCAAGAATAGAAGAAATACCTCTCCTCCACGCCGATACTGGTTTCGCCTAAACCACAAGAGCCGTTGCTGCTGTATCTAGCGGCAATGAATCAAGTGGTTAGCGCCACGCTAGTGGTGCAGAGGGAGGTTGAGGAAGGGACAGTGGCAACGGCAGGACTAGCG